>NC_059161.1:99350236-99653267 GCF_019923935.1 Bubalus bubalis | reverse complement strand
TTATTGTTTCACTCTGATGCTTTTTGCAAAAGGGGCTTCATTAATTAAAAAAAAGAAGATTCATAGAAAGGAATTTTGACAAGTACAGGTTTCTGAAAACATTCAGATCAGACTACTCAACTGAGCAAGAAATTACAGAAATCTAATGGAAACACTGATGGAACCCTGATCGTTTCTTCAAACTGTTAACAAAATATTAAGATCAAGGATTACTATGTAGGACAGATGAATATAATTATGATGATTATAACTGATGAATATAATTATGTTTTATAGTTTTTATCTGAAATATTACTGACTTTTAATCTGTGATTTCCAGATATGGGGAAAGCTTTCCTCTTAAGCTAATTATGACATATAGTAACCTGGTAGGTTATATCTTTGTAAGTAAAATTGAAACATTTATCTCTTCTCTACCCAAGCCCTCTACAATTGGAAACTCAGTATTTTTACTTTCATGGAAATATAGCTACTTGCACGAGTTTACTAAGAATTTGTTCTCCTTATAACAGGACACAGTAATGATGGCTATATTACCATGTCTTTAAGTGGAATGTCCTATTTGGAAAATACATAAAATCAAATATGACCTGACAGCATTAAAGAACTAAAGTGGACTTTATGGAACCATAAAGGCCCTTGAAAAAAACAATTGTGGTTCAGTAACAAAATCTCATGGGTATACCTGCTGGCTACAGTCCAATCAAGCCAAAAATCAATCAGAAAATAACTAGAAAAACTCACATTTGAGAATGAAACGCTGTATTCATTAAAAAAAAAAAATGAGTCAAAGGAAAATAATTACAATTAAATGAGAAAAAATTTTTAATTGGTTGATGTTGAAACTGCAATATGAATTGTAATACAGATATTGCAAGTATTAGTCAAGGAAAGACATTGTGAACAAAAGTTATGTGACTGGGAGGAAGGTATACTGCTTGAATACTGAATAAAAGAAAGCATTCTAACCAGAATCATTACCATAATCATATCCCACATATCGACCAATTCTTTACCTTTGCATTTACCAGCCAAGGTGGCCAAATTCACATGAAAATTTAGTAATAGTTAGAGAAAGACTAATAAACATGGTTTCTCTTACAGGATTACTTGGAATTACTTACATATTTGATTTTCTGGTTTCCAAACCCATACATCCAAAACTCTACTACAATCTCAATCTAGTTTCTCACAGGCATCTCAAAATTACATATATCCAAAACCAAACCCTTGACTTTCCCTCCAAAATCTATTTCTCTTGAGGTCAGTTCTATTAGTAAAGGGTACCACTGTTCACCCAGTCATTTGAGGCAAAATCCAGGATGCGGCCATCAGGACTGAGAAGGTAAAACAAGAGTTACCCAAGAGACATGAAAAACTAAAAAACTGGACAAAATGCATGTAACAACTCGAAAAGGCAGCCATGAGCAGTGACCCTTGAGAAGAGAAACAAGAGTACCATTCACACCTTCAGGGCTTCCTGATAAGCTGAGCCACTGGGCCTGCACAGGGACTGCAGGGCTTGGGGACCCCTCACCCTAACCCCACCCCACCTGCCCCACATGGGGGCTGTGGGCCGGCTTAGGTGCACAGGTGCCCTCCGTTCTCAGAGTCCTTCCTTGAGTAGGAAAGGATAATTCACCAGAGGTAGTGAGCTGACAGGATACGGTGCCCCAGGTGTGCCTGTCAACTTGAGAGTATTAATAATGTAGCTTCCTCCTTCTGGAGATGCTTAAAGGGTAAGCAAGGAGCTGTACATACTGTGATTTCACAGCCCTTAACCTAAATCGGGAATTCAGGCTAGAAAAGGCCAACGTCTCTCAAGATGGCGGCCAGGCAGCAGGAAGCGCCCATGGCTGCAGGTGCGGGTGTGCATGGCCAGGGGCGTGGCCTCAGGTGTCCAGTCAGACACTAAGGCTAATGCCCAACCTTTGTTCAGAGCAGCACACTTTAAATAGCCGGTTTGTTTTGTCTTGCTCTTTCTAAAAATAACTTACACATAAACTTAGTTCTTGTCTGTCATTTAGTTCAGCCAGTACCCCAGTTTGTCATTCTTTTCTTTTTTTTTTTTTTTTTTTCTTGCTGTTTTTTTCTTTTTCTCTTCACTAATCTGCTTCAAAAATGAACCTGTTTTACCTTTTTTGTTTGATCTCTGATTCTTCCAGGCATTTCTCTAGCTCTGACTTCATTTCTGACCCCTAGACTCATATTCAACTGCTTACTGGTTATCTTCATCTAAATGTCCTGCTGTACACACCTCAGACTCAGTAAACCCTAACCTAAATGATCTTTCCCTTCGAATACACTCCATCGCCTCTGCCTCCAAATCCCTAAATGACAAGATTTGAAACCAATACCTCATTTGTAGTTCTTCCCTTTTTCCTTTCCAACTCCACTCCCATGGATACTTAAGAAATTCTGATAATTATTCTTCCTTCTCATTTCCCTTAGTCATTTGATTTCAGTGCCCACTAGGTCCATAATCGTCACCCTGGTACCAACTACTTAGTAGTTCTATGGTAAGTGTTAAGGTAAGAATCTCACTACTTCCAGTTTATCTTTCCCAAAATTTACCTATCAAGGGTTGGCTAGTGATATTTTTAAAAACACAGGCCTGACCATGGTTAAAATTCATTTCTAAGGTTAAAGTTTTAGCTTCTTAAAGTGGATCCTGCCTTCCTTTCCAGCTTCATCTTCCCGCTACTCTCCTTCATCCCCACTCAGCAAAAGTGGGGAAAACTCCCACAAAAGCAAACCCCTATACTGCTCCCCGAGATCATTATATATCTTTGATCATGTTGTCCCTACTGCCAGGTTGACCCACTTACCACACCCAGCTTTCACCTGTTAACATCTCTTATTGGTGTAAGACTCAGTTCAGGAAGCTGATCATCTTTGATCATCACCTCAGAACCATACTCAGTTAAATACTTCCTCCTCTTGTCCTATATATACCTTGAAATCATTGTATCCAGTGAGATTAGGTAGCAATCAAGGGATTAAGAAATATTTTATGATATAAAGATTTTCTAAAACTTTATTCTGACTCCTTCTTTAGACACTTTTTTCTCTTCTCTGAAATAAAACAAGTTCTAGAGATTGGACCCATAATAAGGCCTGATCCTATCATTTCTGATTTTAAAGCAGAAGCAAGACAAAATTAAAGCATGCAAAGCAGAATATAAAAAGGGTATCAAAGAGTTTATCAAATAAGTCTAAGTATCACATTTTTATTTCAAAGAACGTTAAGTACTTAATCTCTGTATATGGCTTCAAACCTGACTGCAAAAAATAGTTAAAGAAGTTGACTCAAAGACATGATGTAGCATAAGAGACCACAGTTTCCACTGATATCTGGGAAATATTTTTTCCCAGCTCTATTGTCCTAAAAGAACTGATACAGTTTTCACATGTTATTCATCTAATTAAATGGTTATTTTGTAATGAATACTGTTCAAAGTCTAATGGGCCATAAATGATCTTGGACAAAAAGTATGATGAACTCATATAAGACTGTACTTGAAAAACTGAGTTGTTTTTTTTTTAATTTTACATAATTGTATTAGTTTTGCCAAATATCAAAATGAATCTGCCACAGGTATACATGTGTTCCCCACCCTGAACCCTCCTCCCTCCTCCCTCCCCACACCATCCCCCTGGGTCGTCCCAGTGCACCAGCCCCAAGCATCCAGTATCGTGCATTGAACCTGGACTGGCAACTCATTTTATACATGATATTTTACATGTTTCAATGCCATTCTCCCAAATCTCCCCACCCTCTCCCTCTCCCACAGAGTCCATAAGACTGTTCTATACATCAGTGTCTCTTTTGCTGTCTCGTACACAGGGTTATTGTTACCATCTTTCTAAATTCCATATATATGTGTTAGTATACTCTATTGGTGTTTTTCTTTCTGGCTTACTTCACTCTGTATAATAGGCTCCAGTTTCATCCACCTCATTAGAACTGATTCAAATGTATTCTTTTTAATGGCTGAGTAATACTCCATTGTGTATATGTACCACAGCTTTCTTATCCATTCATCTGCTGATGGACATCTAGGTTGCTTCCATGTCCTGGCTATTATAAACAGTGCTGCGATGAACATTGGGGTACATGTGTCTCTTTCCCTTCTGGTTTCCTCAGTGTGTATGCCCATTTTTTAAAGACACTTTCAAGCCTGCAAACAAAGAATGTCAGACATTTTTTTCAAAACTCCAATCTCCTATAGAGTAGGAACTCTTAGTCAAATAGCTTCCAAAAGGGGCAAACCGACCTGAAATAAAGTTTTTTCCTAGTGATCACTGTTACACTATCATCTAGGGAGAAATTCTACTGGAAACAACGTAAGAGAGTTTGCAGTTTGCTATAGTCCATAAGACATGTTTCATATACTTTGCAAACATATGTATACACACACAAACACAGTCATTTGCTATTTAAACATCTAGGCTGGCACTCTGTCACTTGGGCCTTTTGTACAGGAAAATATCAGAAGCTAGCAATATTTTAAAAAACACCCAAATTCCTAACTTGCCCTTCAGTGTACAGTCTAGTCAATAGCAATCCCAAACTTTATTTGTAGCTTTCTAATTACTGTAAGAGCATTCTGTTGATTACTGCTTGGACTGAAGGATGAAAGTGTTTGTCACTCAGTCATGTCTGACTCTTTGTGACCCCATGGACTGTAGCCTGTCATGCTCCTCTGTCTATGGAATTTCCCAGGCAAGAATACTGGAGTGGGTAGCCAATCCCTACTCTAGGGTATCTTCCTGAAGATCTGAAGGATGAGTCAGGAGTTGTTTTAAGTACCAGTTACCTAAATCTGCAAAACAATAAAATTGACAGAAAAATAGGATAAACTCAAGACCTACTGATACATGTCCTTACCAGCTGAGTGCCAGCCTTTGATTTCTCTATCTTGACATCATGCTAGGGCCTGATGCCAGACTCTAGTCAATTGTACCGCAGTGTATCAAGCCCAAAGTCTGGACATTATCTTTGTTAAATACATATGGTATTCCTACTTTAACAACTGTCCTTTTTATTAAAAGTAATGAATCTCCTCATGAAAGCTCATTGAAATTAATATTTTTGCTCTTAATGCACTCATAATGAAGAAATACTGAACAGCAAGTTTGAAAGAGCTACTAAATGGTACTATTAGGATTGAAATCCTTAATAATTTGACAAGAAAAAAAAGAGAATCCCATGATTTTGAACAGATTCAGGTTGTTATCAGTGTTGATTGGCCTTTGAGTCTATGAAATAGAAACCAGTTATTGGTTAAGATGCTTAAATATAACTAGTTATTGATTCTTCTACAAAACTTCCACAGTAGCACATGTAAAAGGTTTTGTGGCATACAAGTCTGACAAATCAGGTAATTCCAAGCATTATAAAGTGAAAGTGTTAGTCTCCAGTAGTTTCCAACTCTTTGCAACCCCATGGACTGTAGCCCACTAGGTTCCTCTGTCCATGGAATTCTCCAGGCAAGAATACTGGAGTGAGTAGCCAATCCCATCTCCAGGGGATTTTCCTGACCCAGGGATCAAACCCAGGTCTCCTGCACTGCAGGCAGATTCTTTACTATCTGAACATTATAAAACAGGACTGCATTTATGTGTTAAATACCTTGCACATATCATTTACTTCCCCACAGTCTTAGCATTAGATATCACCATTGTACTCATTTCACAGATCTAGAAACTGATACTCAGAGGTTAAGTAGCTGCTCCACAGTCACATACACATCTGACTCATAAATTATTCTGGTCTATTTGATGCAACATGTTTTTCCCTAGACCTGGGTCCTTCAGTTAAGTAGCTATGAGACACCTGTGGCTAATTAAGATTTAATTAATAAAAAGTAAATAAAAATTAAAGTCATTTTCTGAGCTACTAACCACATTTCAAGTGCTTAACAGCCACGTTTTGCTAGCAGCTACTGTACTGGACAAAGAAGGTAGAGAAAGTTAGTACTGTAAGTTTACTGGACAGTGCTGGTCTAGAATCACAGGTAATTGGAATGCCCTCCCTCTTTGCTGATAATGAGAATTACATGAAGTACCTTGTTACTTTGACTTCATGGAAGTTCAATTTCAAAATTTAAGCTCAACTATAGCAAAACATCTATTTCTGCTTTATTGACTATGCCAAAGCCTTTGACTGTGTGGATCACAATAAACTGTGGAAAATTCTGAAAGAGATGGGAATACCAGACCACCTGACCTGCTTCTTGAGAAACCTGTATGCAGGTCAGGAAGCAACAGTTCGAACTGCACATGGAACAACAGACTGGTTCCAAATAGGAAAAGGAGTACGTGAAGGTTGTATATTGTCACCCTGCCTATTTAACACTGGGCTGGAAGAAGCACAAGCTAGAATCAAGATTGCCGGGAGAAATATCAATAACCTCAGATATGCAGATGACACCACCCTTATGGCAGAAAGTGAAGAGGAACTAAAAAGCCTCTTGATGAAAGTGAAAGAGGAGAGTGAAAAAGTTGGCTTAAAGCTCAACATTCAGAAAACGAAGATCATGACATCTGGTCCCATCACTTCATGGGAAATAGATGGGGAAACAGTGGAAACGGTGTCAGACTTTATTTTTCTGGGCTCCAAAATCACTGCAGATGGCAATTGCAGCCATGAAATTAAAAGACACTTACTCCTTGGAAGGAAAGTTATGACCAACCTAGATAGCATATTCAAAAGCAGAGACGTTACTTTGCCAACAAAGGTCCATCTAGTCAAGCTATGGTTTTTCCAGTGGTCATGTATGGATGTGAGAGTTGGACTGTGAAGAAAGCTGAGTGCCGAAGAATTGATACTTATGAACTGTGGTGCTGGAGAAGATTCTTGAGAGTCCCTTGGACTACAAGGAGATCCAACCAGTCCATCTTAAAGGAGATCAGTCCTGGGTGTTCATTGGAAGGACTGATGCTGAAGCTGAAACTCCAATACTTTGGCTACCTCATGCGAAGAGTTGACTCATTGGAAAAGACTCTGATGCTGAGAGGGATTAGGGGCAGGAGGAGAAGGGGACGACAGAGGATGAGATGGCTGGATGGCATTACTGACTCGATGGACATGAGTTTGAGTGAACTCCGGGAGTTGGTGATGAACAGGGAGGCCTGGCATGCTGCGATTCATGGAGTCGCAAAGAGTCGGACACGACTGAGTGACTGAACTGAACTGAACTGATAGCAGTACTGACTTCCAAAGTTTAAGCTCAAGTATAACAATATTTTAGCCCCCATGAAAAACATATCTGCATCATCATTTCCTTGAGCCTAATTTTCTGTGTTTATTAATTACTACTTCATTGAAAAAGTTCTTGTTGGAGGTGTTCTTAAGTCATTTGCAGCAAAGGTCAGGAAATAAATATAAATAAAAATCAGGACACCTCATCTGGTTTTGCATGACCTCCCTGGTATAAGGTGCAGAATAGTCAACTATATGCTATCTACAAGAAACTCACTTCAAAAATAACAATACGATCAGGATAAAAGTAAGTGGATGGAAGGGTTATATCATGTAAACATAAATCAAAGGAATGCAGAAGAGGCTACATTCATACCAGATAGATTATATTTCAGAGAAAAGATAATTACTAGAAACACAGAAGGACATTATATAATGATAAAGGGCTGATCCACAAAGAAGACATAGCTATTCTAAGTTTGTGTGCAGCAGACAACAGAATTGCAAAATATGTGAATGAAAACCTGATAGAACTGAAAGGTAAAATACATGGATCTGCAATAGTTTAAGTTTTCAACGTTAAACTCCCAAAAGTTAATAGGACAGTTAGACTGAAAATCAGCAAATATATACAGGAATTCAACAACAGCATCAACAAATAGGATCTAATTGATATTTATAGAACATTCCATCCAATAGCATCAGTATCTACATTCATTTCAAATTCTTATGGAACATACACCAATATGACCATAGTGGTCTTAAAACAAACCTTGACAGTTTAAAAGGAGTTAAATCATACACAGTGTGTTCTATGATACACTGGAATCAAACTAGTAATCATAGCAGAACGATAACATGAAAATCTGCAAATATTCGGAAACTAAACCACACACTTTGAAATAATCTATGGGTAAAAAAGCAAGTCTCAAGGTAAATTATACATATATGTTGAACTCAATGAAAGTGAAAATATAACACACAATTTGTGGGTCATACCTAAGGCTGTGATGAAAGAATTCTAACAAAAAATATTCAATGGATAGAAAAATAAATAAAATGAAGAAAAAATTTGAAAACTCACTTCACAAAAGAGTAAAATCACAATAAAATACTACAGTATCACACACAAGATTGGTTATGATGAAATGGTCTGAGACTATCAAACGTTAGCAAGGACTGAGCAATGAGAGCAACGCTGAGCAAAAGATATGAACTCCCAGATTGGTGGCTGATAAAACTGGCATAACTTCTTTGGAAAACTCTTAGGAAATATCTCAAAAAGTTGAAGATATATATGCTCTACTATCTAATAAATCCACACTTAGAATATCTCTAGGTAAACGTGTTTATGGTCACTAAATATACAGCACTGCTCATAGCAGCATTGCTTGTCATAGCCCCAAAGAGAAGAAAAAAAAAAAAAAAATCCAAATGCTCATTGATAAGAATTAATAAATAATGTCAGCACATTCATGCAACTGAATAACATGGAGCAAACAAAGCCAGATGGCTAAACAGTACATATACCAGGCCTTTATCATAGGATTTATTGGAGGAAACCAATAGCAGGTTTGGAAGTCTGCTGTTGCTTATTCCATTTGTACTCAACACACAGGAATGAGAAGGCCCCTTGGTCTTGCATATATATGACTGCGTAGTGTTGTCTAATCCCCTCCCGTCCCCCTTCACTGCCAATGAGGGAGGTTGTTGCTTCACAAAGGAAGAGGTTGGAAAAGCATAGAATGGTGAGCCTCATAAGAGTTGTGATCCAATAGCTGCATGACATGGCAGAACTGTGGCTTCTAGTCTCTTCCACCATTTCATCATATATCAGTTAGGAGTTAGGCTTTCATTAGATTAACCATTTACCTCCACACAGTCAAAGTGAGGAAATCCTTGGGTCAGTGTCAAGCCTGCCTGCTGGTGGGCCAAACCATAATCTAACATTCCTTCTATCTTAGCAAGATAAGAAATCCAATTGTAATAAACTATAGAAATGACCCCTGAAAGTATTAATTCTAAAAAAGAAAAAAAAAAAAAAAAGAAATCCAATTGTACCTGTCTTTTTAGTAAGAGAATGGAGGATCTCCTGTGCCTTTATTGCTTATTTTTAATTGTTTTTCCCCTCATAAACCAACACTAAAAGTCATGAGTCCTTTATCAATCTTGACCCCTTGATCTAAAAGGCAAAACCACATAGCATTATAGGAGATATCCACTCCCTTAGCCCTCCTACAATTAGCTCCTCACCTGGAGGTGGGGATGGAGAGTGTGATGGTTAACTCTATGAGTCAACTTGACTGGGCCATGGGAAGCCCAGTATCTGGTTAAAGATTATTTCTGTGTGGATCTGAGAAGGTGTTCCTAGAAGAGATTATCATTTTGAATTGGTGGACTGGATAAAGCTGATGGCCCTCCTTGGTGGGGTAGGCATCATCCAATTAATTGAGGGCCTAAGAAGAACAAAAAAGTAGAGGAAGATTGCTCGCTGCTTGACTATTCACCTGGGACATGGATCTTCTCCTGGCCTCAGTGCTCTTGGTTCTTAGGCATCAGACTTTGACTAGAATCTACACTACTTCTCTTTGGCTGTCTAGCCTTCAAACTACACCACTGGCTTTCATGGGTCTCCAACTTGCAAATGCAGATCATGGGACTTCTCAGCCTTCGTAACTGCCTACTCAGTATCTTATAATACACAAACATTTGGGACCCATTTCTCTTAATCAATTAATATTTAAAATAAAAGTGAAAAGAAGAATTAATACATGTTGAAGCACATAGTGATAAAAGGACATCTTATCTGCAACTTAATTTCAAATGATTCTGGAAGAAGAAATATCTATGTCATAATATATTTTTTCTTAGGTTTTCTTAAGTTTGAAACTATTTCAAAATTTAAAATTGGCATTCCCACCAACAGTGTAAGAGGGAAAAGAAAGGAAGCGGAAAAGGAAAGGAAGAAAGAAAGGCATACTCCAATTAGAGTATACTCCTTTTATTGAAGGAAATAAAACTTGTCCTTCAGAGGCAATGGTACGTATGACAGGATAGCCAATGGGGCTGACATGACAAGCCACAATGCTGGCCAGGGGTCCTACCATAATGGGAGGACCAAAACCACAGAGACAGCAGGACAGAGCTAACATTCAGTGCAAACATTTCTATTTGTAGAGAGCTTGGCCAAGCACTGTAAAAACAAGGTCCCCTCACAACTGGCAGACTACCATCTCCAGCCAACAAACCCATCCAAAACTAACATATAGTCAGATTTGGAGATCCTTCTCTTTAATCTAAGCATTGAAGGCCATCACAAGATCTTAATTTTTAGCTCCTTATCCAAGATGGAAAAAATAGGCCAGATTCTTGATGATCAGCCTTTCTTTAAAAGCAGTTACATTTTTTACCCTGACTTCTCACACTGCTCTCACCCAGCATGTGCTTATGTACTTTGCAATGCTCTACACAGGAAAAGATGTGAGTGGAACCCTAGGGAATTTAGGGAGTCAAAAGCTGCTATGTAGATAAAACTATTTCACACAAAATAGGATGGAAAACAGAACTGAGTCAAGAGCCTCCAAAACAGTTGCTAGCTGCACACACAAAGTAAAATATGGCAGCTCTCTCTCCCATATCAGGACCAGCTGTGCCAAAATAATGTTCCAGAAGTTGGCCATTTAACATCCTCGGCAGGCTGCAAAACCCCATTCAAGATATTTCAGGTTGTTAGATGCAAGCTATTACATTTAGAATGGATGGAATATCCAGAGATAAACTCACACACCTATGGTCAACTAAGGTATGACAAAGGAGGTAAGAATATGCAATGAAGACCAGACTCTTCAATAAGTGGTGCTGGGAAAACTGGACAGTAACAAGTAAAAGAAGGGCTTCTCCAATGGCTCCATGGGGAAAGAAACTGCCTGTAATGCTGGAGACACAGGAGACATGGGTCAGGCAGATCCCCTGAAGGAGGAAATGGCAACCCACTCCAGTATTCTTGCCTGGGAAATCCCAAGGACAGAGGAGCCTGGCAGACTACAGTCCAAAAGGTCACAAAGAGTCAAACATGGCTGAGCACACATACACGCACATGTAAAAGAATGAAATTACAAACTCTCTAATACTATACACATAAATAAACTCAAAATGGATTGAAGATCTGAATATAACTCCAGACATCATAAACTATTAAAGGAAAACACAGGTAGAACATGCTTTGACATACATAATAGCAAGATAATTTTTGACTCACTTCCTAGAGTTATGGAAATAAAAAAAAATATGTATAGGACCTAACTAAACACATTTGCACAGGAAAGGAAACCATAAACAAGATGAAAAGATAACCTTCAGAATGGGTGAAAATAATTTCAAACAGAACAACTGAAAAAATGATTAATGTCCAAAACACAAAAATAACTCATTCAGCTCAATATCAAGAAAAGAAACAACCCAAAAAAAAAAAAAAATGGGTGAAAGAACTAAATAGACACTTTCCCAAAGAAGACATACATGTGGCCACCAAAGACATGAAAAGATGTTCACAGCATTAATTATTAGAGAAATGTAATCAAAACTACAATAAGGTATTGCCTCACACCAGTCAGAATGGCCATCATGAAAAAATCTACAAACAATAAATGCTGGAGAGGGTGTGACGAAAAGGGAACTCCCACTACAGGGCACAAAGCCCTAGAAAACCATCATTCAAAAGATGTATGCACCCCAAAATTTATAGTAGCACTATTCTAAATATTCTAAATAGAGCTGCTTTAAGGACATGGAAGCCACCTGATTGTCCGTCAACAGAGGAATGGATATAAAAAGTGTGGTAAATATACATACAATGGAATATCATTCATCCATAAAAAGTAACGAACCTGGGTCACTTGTAGAGAGATGGATGGACCTAGAGAGTGACATACAGAATGAAGTCAGAAAGAGAAACAAATATTGTATTTTAATACATATACATAGAATCTAAAAAATTATAAACCTATTTGCAAAGCAGAAATAGGCACAGACGTAAAAAACAAATATATGTATACCATGGGAAAAGGGAGGTGGGAGAAATTAGAAGATTGGGATTGACACATATACACTATTGATATTATGCATATATAGATAACTAATGAGAACATATTGTACAGCACAGGGAACTATACTTAAGGCACTGTGGTGATCTGAACTGGAAGGAAGTCCAAAAGGGAAGGGACGTATGTATATGTACGGCTGATTCATTATGCTGTACAGCAAAAACTAATTTAGCATTGTAAAGCAACTATACTCCAAAGAAAAATAATTTAGAAAGGCTTCAAATCAGGTATTATAAATATGTTCAAAGAATTAAAAGAAAGTATAATAATGAATCAACAAATATAGATTCTCATTATTAAAAAAAAAAAAAAACAAAGGATATACTAAAGATCAGATCAGATCAGTCTCTCAGTCGTGTCCGACTCTCTGCAACCCCATGAATCACAGCACGCCAGGCCTCCCTGTCCATCACCAACTCCCGGAGTTCACCCAGACTCACGCCCATCAAGTCAGTGATGCCATCCAGCCATCTCCTCCTCTGTCGTCCCCTTCTCCTCCTGCCCCCAATCCCTCCCAGCATCACAGTCTTTTCCAATGAGTCAACTCTTCACATGAGGTGGCCAAAGTACTGGAGTTTCAGCTTTAGCATCATTCTTTCCAAAGATATCCCAGGGCTGATCTCCTTCATAATGGACTGGTTGGATCTCCTTGCAGTCCAAGGGACTCTCAAGAGTCTTCTCCAACACCACAGTTCAAAAGCATCAATTCTTTGGCGCTCAGCCTTCTTCATGGTCCAACTCTCACATCCATACATGACCACTGGAAAAACCATAGCCTTGACTAGACGAACCTTTGTTGGCAAAGTAATGTCTCTGCTTTTCAATATGCTATCTAGGTTTGTCATAACTTTCCTTCCAAGGAGTAAGCGTCTTTTAATTTCATGGCTGCAGTCACCATCTGCAGTGATTTTGAAGCCCACAAAAATAAAGTCTGACACTGTTTCCACTGTTTCCCCATATATTTCCCATGAAGTTGTGGGACCGGATGCCATGATCTTCGTTTTCTGAATGTTGAGCATTAAGCCAACTTTTTCACTCTCCACTTTCACTTTCATCAAGAGGCTTTTTAGTTCCTCTTCACTTTCTGCCATAAGGGTGGTGTCATCTGCATATCTGAGGTTATTGATATTTCTCCCGGCAATCTTGATTCCAGTTTGTGCTTCTTCCAGTCCAGCGTTTCTTATGATATACTCTGCATATAAGTTAAATAAACAGGGTGACAGTATACAGCCTTGACGTACTCCTTTTCCTATTTGGAACCAGTCTGTTGTTCCATGTCCAGTTCTAACTGTTGCTTCCTGACCTGCATAGAGGTTTCTCAAGAGGCAGATCAGGTGTTCTGGTATTCCCATGTCTTTCAGAATTTTCCACAGTTTATTGTGATCCACACAGTCAAAGGCTTTGGCATAGTCAATAAAGCACAAATAGATGTTTTTCTGGAACTCTCTTGCTTGTTCCATGATCCAGTGGATGTTGGCAATTTGATCTCTGGTTCCTCTGCCTTTTCTAAAACCAGCTTGAACATCAGGAAGTTCACGGTTCACATAGTAAATGAAAAATCTCACTTGTGATGCTAAACAAAAGATTCAACCCGAGAGAAGAAAGAATTAGTGAATTCGAAGAACGATCCATAGAAATTTCCCAATATAAGGAACCTGGAGGAAAAAAATATTGAAGAAAAAGTAACAGAGTATCAAAGAACTGTGGGACAACATAAAACACACCAACATACAAAAATGGAAAAGTCTGAGGGAGAGAAAAAAAAAGAAGAGAAAAATATTTTAAAACTAATGGAGAAAAATTTCCCAAAGTTTGATGAAAAATATTAATATAGAGATGCAAGAATCCCAAAACATACACAAAGTAGGAAAATACATGAGGATTCATACATAGAGACATCATAGTCAGACTGATAAAAGTCAAAGCCAAAGTAAAAATGCTGAAAGCATCAGGAGAAAAATGGTGCATGATGCAAAATGACAATATGATTAAAAACAAACTCCTTACCTGAACCATGAAGGCTAGAGAGCAGTAGGATAACATATTCAAAGGAATGTTTTTTTAAAAAATGAAGAAAGCTATATCCAACAAAACTATATTTTAAAATGAAGGTGAAATAAGAAAATACCCAGATAAAAAAAGGGCAAGGAGAATTTGCTGCCAGCAGAGCTGTTTACAAATAATACTGAAGGAAGTCTGCCAGACTAAGAAGAAATAATACAAATGGTAACTTAAATCCACAAATACAAGTAAAGAGCAGAAGAAATGGTAAATAAGAAAATTAACATGAAAGATTCTATAAATACATTTCTGCCTTCCATTTTATTTAAAAGACAGAAGATTGTATAAAATAATCATTATAACACTTTACTGTTAGGCTTATAACATATATAAATGTGTGTGTGTGTGTGTGTGTGTGTGTGTGTGTGGAATTCAGTTTGTGTTGGTCAGAAGAAGAGTATGATAAATTAAAATGTATATTTCAATCCTGAGTGCTACCACTAAGAAATATGTTTTTTAAAAAGAGTAGAAATAGTGAAATAAAACTATTCATTTAACAAAAGACATTGAAGGAGAAACAGGAAAATTCAGGATCCATATAGAATACAAACAGCAAATGGCAAATGTAAATCCAAATATATCAATAATTACACACTATAAAATCAAAGTCATGAGTATGTTGAAAACAAAACAATGGAAAAGATATACTATGCAAACAGGAACCATAAGAATAAGTTGAAGTAGCCATTAGTTCAGTTCAGTTCAGTTCATTTGTTCAGTCATGTCCCACTCTTTGCAACCCCATGGACTGCAGCACGCCAGGCTCCCCTGTCCATCAACAACTCCTGGAGCTTGCTCAAACTCATGTCCACTGAGTTGGACATAGATGGTGATGCCATCTAACCATCTCATCTTCTGTCGTCACCTTCTCCTTCTGCCTTTCATCTTTCCCAACACCAGGGTCTTTTCCAATGAGTCAGTTCTTTGCATCAGGTGGCCAAAGTACTGGAGCTTCAGCTTCAGCCTCAGTCCTTCCAATGAATATCCAGGACTGATTTCCTAAAGGATTGACTGGTTTGATCTCCTTGCAGTCCAAGGGACTCTCTAGAGTCTTCTCCAACACTACAGTTCAAAAGCATCAATTCTTCAGCACTCAGCTTTCTTTATGGTCCAACAGGAATTGAATGGTATAATTTTATAAACAAAAATTTAAAAACCTGTTAGAAACTAAATGTGAGAAAAAAATAAAAAATTTGACAGTTTGAAAGATGAATTTGAGGAAATCTCCCATAAATCAAAACAAAATGAAGACAAGGATAATATCATATGTGAAAAGAATCGCCAGTCCAGGTTCGATGCATGATACAGGATGCTCAGGGCTGGTGTACTGGGATGACCCAGAGGGATGGTATGGGGAGGAAGGTGGGAGTGGGGATCAGGATGGGGAACACATGTACACCCATGGTGGATTCATGTTGATGTATGGCAAAACAAATACAATAAAAAAATAGAAAAGAAAATATATGAATGAATGAAATATATGAAAAATAGAGAATCAGAATAGAAAGCTCATAATCTAAATAAAAAGAATTTCTGAAAGGAAAAAAAAAAAAAAAAAACAGAGGGGAAGAACTCATCAACAAAACAACTCAAACTAATTTTCTAAAGCAGAAGGCAGCCTTTCCAGGTTGAAAGAGTCCAAAAAGCTCCTCACAAAATAAAGAGGTGAATATAAGGAAGTAGTAATAAAATTTGAATGTGATGGTAACAAAAATGCTACAAGCTTCTCAACTGAAGAAGAAAATAAAGAAGCAGGAATAAAATGGTTTTGGATATCAATAGCCAGTGTGGAAATGTAAATGACAAAAGTACAATGTTTTCCAAATTCCAATGGAAAATTTTCAACCTTATTAGAATTCCATACTCTCAAGTATAAATCAAATGTGAGCGTAGAATAGAAATACTCCATTTTGAGACCTAAAAGATACTAAATATTTACTCTCCATTTACTTTCCCAAACCTACTGTAATATAGGCTCCACCAACTGCAAAAGCAAACTAAAACTGAGGGAGGCACTGCACAGAAACTCCAACTCCAAAATTCAAAAATACTACCAAGTCAATACTGCAGGGAGATCCCAGAACGACAGTTGTTAGTTACAAGGATTTTAATCCTGTTTGATTTTAATCTAATAGTTGAGAAAAATTAAGTTTTAAAGTAAATGTTCATAATCACCAACCCTGGAGGTTATTATTATTACCATTTGGTGTTTAGCCTTTCCAAGATCACCTATGAGTGATAAAACCAGAACTTTACATGTGCAAAGCTGTCTTTATATTGACATCAAGCTTGAATGCTAGTTTGATCTTGCCAATTGTGATCACACTGATGAACCTAGAGGGTATTATGCCATGTGAAATAAGTCAAAGAAAAAGACAAATACCATATGATTTCACTTATACATGGAATCTAAAAATCAAAATAATCATACATAACAATATAGGAGAAACAGATTCACAGATACAGTGAACATTTGGTTGCCTGAGGTAAGGCATGTAGGAGGATGAATAAAATGTGTGAGGGCAATTAAGAAGTATAAACTTCCAGTTATAAAATAAGTAAGTCACAAGGACATAATGTACAGCACAGGGAATATAGTCAACATGATAACAACTTTTATGGTAACATGGTAGCTTGAATGATCACAGCGATCATTTTGTAATACATAAAAATACTGAATTACTATGTTGTACTTCCAAAACTAATATCATATTCTAAGTCAGTTACACTTCAGTGAAAAAAAGAAAAAATTATCTTGTGTAAGCTTGGAATCAAAATTCCGCTACCTCATGTGAATTGCAAAATGGAAACTTCCCCTCCTGTTTCGAATACAGAACTTTAAATAATTTATCCATGAAGATGACCCATGACTCATTCCTGTTTCTCTCTCAGCCAGTATTTTCTAGAGCTTGTCTCATTTTACTAGGATTTTCTCTTTTTATACACATTAAGCTATGATTTCTTCTGTTCTGATCAATCTGATTTTATCTGCTTTCTCTCTTCCATGAATTTCTGGCAATGGTCCATTTATATCCTGTTTTTATACTGGTGCATTATTTTGAATTGATTTTTATGTATCTTTTCTGAAGTTAAGAGGAGAAGGCAATGGCATCTGAAGTTAAGCAATTTAGCACAGCAAGAGAGATAGGCTAATTTTATTTATTTATTTTTAACTGGGCTGGGTCTTTGTTGCTGCGTAGGCTTTTCTTTAGTCACAGCAAGCAGGGGCTGCTCTCCAGTTGCAGTGCACAGGTTCTCACTGCAATGGCTTCTCTCATGGGCTCTAAGGCATGTGAACTTCAGTACCTTGGGATCTCAGTAACTGTAACTCTCAGGCCCAAGAGCAAGGCTCAATAGTTTGGGTACACAGGCTTTGTTGATCACAGGCATGTGGAATCTTCCTGGACCAGGATTGAACCCATGTCTCCTGCATTGGTGGGTGGATTCTTTACACTGAGCCAACAGGGAAGCCCTCAAATTTATTCAGATATTGTAGTTTACACTAAAATGCACATCCAACTACATCAATATCTGATCTAAAATACTTCCATAGCTTCAGCACAAAGTCCAAGTTCTCTGGCCTAACATGATATATCTTTAAGTTGGCTTTTGTTCATGCCACCTCACACAAAAACTATTGCCCTTTCCTCTGGCTAGGATCATTAGCAGTGCTTATCTGACATTATAAATTCTTATTTATATTTATGAATCCTCACTAAATTGTGAGATCAAGAGCAAAGACCTTACTAGTCCTCGAGTCTTTGGTACCAAAAGAGCCTTTTACATAGAAAGTGTTTATTTTATAAATGAGAATTCAGGCACTAAAATGCTAGAATTTGAGGGCCAGATCTCAGATCAGTGAGCCACAAATAAAACGATTCTGGAGCTTGAAGGAAACTTGAAGATCATCTTTGTTAAATGAACCCATAGTTAATGTGCCAACAGCTCCATGCAAACCTCATTGTACTACCAGACAGAATAAATCACTGCATAAAATATGACCCCCACTGTATACTAATTACACATCTCTTGCAGCCCTCAACCTCTATTCTGTTGTTAATTTTTCCTTAAGGACAAAGATAGAGCATATTCAACTTTGTATCATCAATACCTCAGCAAAAGAAGGTGCTACAAAAACATGTGTGCTATGAGTGAATAAATAAAAGCTCAGGAGAACTGAATTTTGTGTTGGTCTCTACTACTGACTCATCCAGGGTACAGAGTCTTTTAATCTCTCTGATTCATTGTTTCTTGTGTCATGGAGATAACAATCCCATCCACTTATTTTACAAAACAAGCCAAATGATCCATGTGAAACTAGTATGAAAACAATGCCAGGCTAGTACAATATAAACCATATCCCCCACGTAATACTAACAAGCAGATAAAGAGGACTGAGTCACAGGGACATGTTCTGAATTGGGGCAGAAATAATCTTGACAGCCTGGTGGTTTTAATTGTAGATTCTAAACCAATACAGGTTTTTACCAAGCAGGTGTTCTCCTCTCTGCCATATGGCATGCGCCCCAGGGCTCCTCTTTGCCTCTAAGGAACAACAGACCAAAGGCTTTACTGCAGTCTCCTTTATAAGACCTCTCCAACATCTTCTTTCTCAGTTCCCTGCCACAGTGAAAAAAAATCCAGGACAGGGACTCAGAATATCCTAGTTCTAATCTGGTTGTACCACCAATAGCAATTATGAGCCTTCAGGAAAGTCTGTTTTCTCACCTGCAAAGTGGGGAGGATAATATTTTCTTCACAAGGTAATTGTGTTATATATGCTAACATATATAAATTTATTAACACAGTGCCTGGCACATATTAGTTATTCAATAAATAATAGCTATTACTCCTTCTATGAAAGCATAAAAACATTTGAGCCACAAAGCATGGCTCAGCTTCATTCAGGCCTCTTCTTCAATAATTTACAGTTCAGCAACTGGGAGAAATTCCCAAACACCTTAACATTTGCAAATTCATCCTCGTCTTTTAATTACATCTCTTTCATTTGATGAAAGAGTGAATAAGGGGAAAGTAATAAATATTGAGAATCACATACCTACTGCCATTAACCCTTCTTGATTTCAGTTTTATCTTTTATAAAATGAAGATAATAAGCTGCTTCATAAAACACCTGTGAATATTAAAATAGATACTGAATAAGAAAGGAGCTGGTGTGCCACAAGGTGTCGGATATGTGAAAATTTGTTTTATAATTGATAAGGGTACAAATGACTCAGAGCAAACCAATCCCCACTGCTGGAAGCATGGTTCAAAGTATTTGGGGTGGTTATTTAGCATTGTGTTAGAATGTATGACTCCCCCATTTAAAATGTTTCAATAGCGTCTCATTATGGTTGCTGCTGCTGCTGCTGCTAAGTCGCTTCAGTCGTGTCCAACTCTGTGCAACCCCATAGATGGCAGCCCACCAGGCCCCACCATCCCTGGGATTCTCCAGGCAAGAATACTGGAGTGGGTTGCCATTTCCTTCTCCAATGCATGAAAGTGAAAAGTGAAAATGAAGTTGCTCAGTCGTGTCCAACCCTCAGCGACCCCATGGACTGCAGCCTTCCAGGCTCCTCCGTCAATGGGATTTTCCGGGCAAGAGTACTGGAGTGGGGTGCCATTGCCTTCTCCGCAGCCATCTACAAATGCAACCCAGCTAAATGGGTTTAAATATTTATCTTCCTAGGCTCAATCTGCTCGGAGAAGGCAATGGCACCCTACTCCAGTACTCCTGCCTGGAAAATCTCATGAACGGAGGAGCCTGGTAGGCTGCAGTCCATGGGGTCGCGAAGAGTCAGACACAACTGAACGACTTCACTTTCACTTTTCACTTTCATGCATTGGAGAAGGAAATGGCAACCCACTTCAGTGTTCTTGCCTGGAGAATCCCAGGGATGGAGGGGCCTGGTGGGCTGCCATCTATGGGGTCGCACAGAGTCGGACACAATTGAAGTGACTTAGCAGCAGCAGCAGGCTCAGCCTGATGATCTTTCTTCCTAGATGGGGACCTACAGAGCCAAGATTTTAAAAATCTGTAGGAATCTTCCATTTCCTCCAGCCAGGGTTCCTCCTCCTTTAATCTCCTAGGGAGGAGGTAGAGAACAGGGCCATGTGGTCTAAACAAACTCACAGAGAACTCCCTACATATCATCTGACAGTACTGGTTTCAGAGGGCAACTGCAAATCTACCATTTATGGTAGCCAGGCATGTGCTAAGAATTCTGTTTGCATTATTTCACCAAATACTCATGAAATTCTACAATACAGATATTAATAATCCCCATCTTATAGGTAAGGAAACATAGCTACTTCTTTTTAATAATTTACTTGGGCTTGACCCTTCCTGACAAGTATAACCAACCTCCGGCCTGAGGAGCTGCAGTGTTGGGAACATCCATTTCCCACTAGGAACTCTGGTCTGAAGAGCCCGGTGCAGGGCCTGTACAGGTACCCTGTCAAGTAACAAACTTGATATCTAGGCAAACCAGAAACACCTTGAAGGCCACAATATCCCAGAGTCAAGACCGGATTATCCCTTCTTTAAGATAAGTAAGTGAGGAAAGGTGAGGAGCCCTGAGTCTCTTCCTTCCCATTACCGATCTCCCAGGAAAACCAGTTTCTTCTTGTAGGAAAAGTAATTCTCCATGCTATCACAATCATGGCACAAAGTCCTGGGCTCCGTGACAAGCTAGACATTTTCCCACCTAGAAATACCCAGGATCATACACCAGCAAGGCTCAGCATTAAAGAATGGAAGCCCCAAATTCACCTCTGAAAGAATTCACTGAGCGGTACCTGGGCTGGGCTCAGACAGGGGCTGAACACCAGGCTTGTCTGGGCCTCTCCTAGGAGTTCATATTAAAAGTATACGCTGCAGCCCAATAGGTAAAATAAGGCCCCCAAATTCACACTTAAGGCCCCAGTGCCCAGAAGAACTGGGCTGCAATTTATATGATCTATTTATTCTGTAGCACTTGTTCTATTGTCTTTCCAGGTTGAGCCTTACTACCAGACTGAATAGTCCCAGGGCCAAAGAAAGTGTCAGTATGTTACCAGCAAAGCCCATTAACAACTCCCAGGAAATAAACATAGTCTCTGGTGATAAAATAAAGTCTTACCCTTATTTCTTCTTTGTGTTGAGCAAGCTTCACTTGCTCTCAGGGTACCTGTACTGGGGGCCCTGCACTGGGCTCTTCAGACCAGAGTTCCTAGTGCGAAATGGATGCTCCCAACACTGTAGATCCACAGGCCGGGGGTAGAAACTCAGGCAGACACCGTATTCAAGACATCGGCCGCAGGCCGTGTGCAGAAGGGCTGCGCCCGGCTCTCGAGCCTGAGCAGTGCTGTGTGTGCTGAGCAGTTCTCTGTGCTCCGCCTGGGAGAACTCCTCCCCTCCCCCCGCAGAGGAAACCACTAGCAGCCCCGGCCACAGCCTTTCCAGGAGAATTGGGGCTCTGGCACACAGGCTCACACCCCTCTGTTCTTTTTCAAAGGATAAAACTTTCCTTGGCTTCAAAACCAAACTCAGTCTCGTTCCGTTGGCTCACTGTGCTGGAGGACCCTTGTTAGGACCTAACTCGAAAGGGTCAGTAACAAATAAACCCCATAGCACTTTATAATAGATTTACATTTCATAATAATTACAATGATCACTTTCATGTGTGTCCTGCCCTAGTGTTGGCAAAGCACTCTCACCTGAGTTAGTTCATTAGCGCCTCAAAACGCCTGGGTGACATCACAGCAGTGATGATGGTGCCCATTTGACAGAAGAAAGGGTCCCAAGAAGTTAAGTAGCCTGCCCAAGGCTACAGAGCAAGTGAGCAGCAGATCTGGGGCCAGGATTGAGGTCTTCACTCTCCCAGCCCCAAGGCCTTTGTATTCTGTCGCTCTGCCCGCTCTGGACAGCGGCCACGCATGATGGTGTTCTCTCACCTCTCTCCCAATGCAGTCCCCAAGTTATTAATGATTTCACCTTCTAGAGAGTGATCAAATTCATCCACTTTTCTCCATCGCCACTGCCACCACCCTACCTATTTCACACATTGTTCTCTGTGGCCAGAATCATTTTAACAGGAACTTGTCACCTGCATTTTCATCCCTTCCAACAGTGGCCAGAGTGATCTGTAGCCTTGCTTTTTAGGCCAGCATCAGCATCACTTGAGAGACTGCTGTAAATGTGGAATCCCAAGCTCCACCCTAGACCTACTGCATATGAATCTGAATTTTAATTATGTCCCAAATCATCCACGTAGCTTTAACATGTGCATGTAAAATTTGAGGATCAAGAGAATATGAAGAGAAACCAGAGATAAGGAGAAAATATTTGCTGACCGTTGTCCCTTAGTATCCATGAGTTCCTCACTGGTGGACTCAACCAACTGCAGATCAAAAATATACCAAAACTTCAGTTTGCCACATGGGAAACTATTTACATAGCATTTACAATATAGTTACAACTATTAATATAGTATTTACATTAGTATTAGGTATTATATGATAAGTAATCAAATGATAAGTAATCTAGAGATGATATGGGAGGTTGTGTATAGGTATATGCAAACACTGTACCCTTTTATATAAGAAACTTCAATGCCATGGATTTTGGTACCTGCAGGGGTCCTGGAACAATCCCCCATGGATACTGAGGGAAGACTGTATCTGAGAAAGAACTATTATCCAAAATGCACAAAGAACTATTAAAGCTCAGAAAGAAGAAAACAAACAACTTGGTTAATAAAATGAGAAAAGACCTGAACAGACACCTTAACTAAAAGATACACAATTGGAAAAGATGTTCAACATCATGTGTCATCAAAGAATTGCAAATTATAACAGGAGTGAAATATCACCTCACTTATTAGAACAGCCAACATCCAAAACTGACAACACCAAATGCTGACGAGGATGGAGCAACAAGATCTTTCATTCATAGATGATGGGAATTCAAAATTATACAGTCCCTTTGGAAGACCGATTGCAAGTTTCTTACCAAATTAAACCTTTTTACAATACAATACTGCAGTCGTGCTCCTTAGTATTTACCCAAATGAGCTGAAAATATGTTCACAAAAAAACTGAACACAGATAGTATAGCAGTCTTATTCACAACTGCTAAAACTTGAAATCAACCAAAATGTCCTTCAGTAGATGAATGAATAAACTCGGGTACATCTGGGAAATGAAATATTATTCAGCACTAAAAAGAAAGGAGCTATCAAACTATTAAAAAAATGAGAAAACTACATATTATTAGACGAAAGAAACCAATTTGAAAAATCTATATACTCTATGATTTCAACTATGTGACATTCTGCAAAAGGCAAAACTATGGAGACAGCATAAAGATCAGTGGGTTTCATGGGTTGGGGGGAAGGAAGGATGAATTAGTAGAGAACAGAGAAATTTTAGGGCAGTGAAAACTATTCTGTATGATACTATAATGCTGGATACTTGTCAATGTACATATGTCCAAACCCACAGAATGTATGACATCAAGTGTTAACCCTAATGTAAAATATGGACCTAAACTCAATATGATGTGTTAATGTAGGCCCATAAATTATAACTAACATACCATCAAATACAGGATGTTGGTTGTAGGGAAGGTTGTGTATATGTGGGGGTGGGAGGTTTATAGAAAATCTGTGTACTTTCCACTTAATTTTACTGTGAACCTAAAACTACTCTAAAAAATAAACTCTATTTAAAAATAAATAAATTGGGGAAGTTCTGCTCTGTTCTGCTCATATCACTTTCTTCATCTCCCATAGCTTATGCTACACTCAATATACTGAACCAGTGATAAACCACCAAACATAATGAATGGGCTCTTTCACACCTCTTCACTTTGTCTCAAGTTGTTCCCTTTGCCTGTGAATTCTGCCTTTCCCTTTCCCTTCCCCTTCCCTTCCCACCTCACAGCACAAATCCTTTTATTTCTCTTTGTCAAGTCTCAGCTTAAAAGTCCTCCATCTGTGAAGTTGTCCCTGATCTCCAGTTTGGGAAGTTTTTCACCCTCTCCTCTGTTCCCACAGCACTATTCTAGAAATTGTCTATTTTAGGGCTTTATCTTCCCAGTATATACATAGTAGATGTTTGTGTTCTTGTTTGTTTTAAATTAATTATTATAGTTGCTTTACAATCTTCTGCTAGTGTCTGTTATAAAGTGAATCAGCTACACGAATACATATATCCCCTCCTGTTTGTTTTGTTTTTAAATATTCCACTGCATCGCATCTTTTAGTTGTGGCATGTGGCTGCATCAGATCTTTTAGTTGTGGCATGTGAAATCCTTAGCTGTGGCATGCCAACCCTCACTTGCAACATTTGGTATCTAGTTCCCAGACCCCCTTCATTCGGAGCACAGAGTCCTAGCCACTGGACCAAAAGGGAAGTCCCTATCTCCTCTTTTTTGGATTTCCTTCCCAGTTTGGTCACCACCTTTTCACATGTATGGATGTGAGAGTTGGACTATAAAGAAAGCTGAGTGCCAAAGGACAGATGCTTTTGAACTGTGGTGTTGGAGAACACTCTTGACAGTCCCTTGGACTGCAAGGAGATCCAACCAGTCCATCCTAAAGGAGATCAGTCCTGAGTGTTCATTGGAAGGACTGATGCTGAAGCTGAAACTCCAATACTTTGGCCACCTGATGCGAAGAGCTGACTCATTGGAAAAAGACCCTGATGCTGGGAAAGATTGAAGGAGGAGGAGAAGGGGACAACAGAGGATGAGATGGTTGGATGGCATCACTGATTCAATGGACTTGAATCTGAGTAAACTCCAAGAGTTGATGATGGACAGGGAGGGCTGGCGTGCTGCGGTCCATGGGGTTACAAAGAGTCGGACATGACTGAGCAACTGAACTGACTAAACTGAACTAGGTCACCATAGAGCACTGAGTAGAGTTCCCCCTGCTATACAGTAGGTTCTCAATAGTTAGCTGTTTTATGCATGGTTCTGTATATATGTAAATCCCAATCTCCCAATTCAACCTATTTTCTCCCTTTCCCCTTTGGTATCCATCTTTGTTCTCTACATCGTGTCTCTATTTCTGCTTTGCAAAAAAGCTCATCTGTATCATTTTTCTAGGTTTCATATATAAGCAGTATTACATGATGTTTGTTTTCCTCTTTCTGACTTACTTCACTCTGTATGACAGTCTCTGGGTCCAACCACAATCTCTGCAAATGGCACAATTTCATTCCTTTTTAGGCTGAGTAAGATTCCATTGTATATACGTACCACATCTTCTTTATCCATTTTTATGCTGATGGACAATTAGGTTGCTTCCGTGTCCTGGCTATTGTGAATAGGGTTGTAGTGAACATTGGAGTGCATGTATCCTATGGAATTACAGTTTTCTCTGTGTATAAGCTGAAGATTGGGATTGCTGGATCATATGCTGTGTGTGTGTTAGTCGCTCAGTCATGTCCAACTCTTTGCAACCCCATCAACTG
Source organism: Bubalus bubalis (assembly GCF_019923935.1). Lineage (NCBI taxonomy): Eukaryota > Metazoa > Chordata > Mammalia > Artiodactyla > Bovidae > Bubalus > Bubalus bubalis. Next base: position 99,627,434 of record NC_059161.1, on the reverse strand, counting down.
TAGCCTGCCAGGCTCCTCTGTCCATGGAATTCTCCAGGAAAAAATACTGGAGTGGATAGCCATTCCTTCCTCCAGGGGATTTTCCTGATCCAGGGATAGAGCCCAAGTCTCCTATACTACAGGCAGATTCTTTACAGTCTGAGCCACCAGGGAAGCCCCAGGGTCATATGATGGTTCTACTTTTAGTTTTTCAAGGAACTTCCATACTGTTCTCCATAGAGGCTGTATCAATTTACTATTCATTCCACCAAACAGTGCAAGAGGGTTCCCTTTTGTCCACAGTCTCTCCAACATTCATTGTTTGTAGTTTTTTGATGCTGGCCATTCTGACCAGTGTGAGGTGATATCTCACTGTGGTTTTGATTTGCATTTCTCAAATAATTAGTGATGTTGATCTTTTCATATGTTTGTTGGCTATCTTATCTGTATGTCTTCATTGGAGAAATGTCTATTTAGGTCTTCCATTCATTTTTGGATTGGGTTGTTTGTTTTCATATTGAACTGCATGAACAGCTTCTATATTTTGGGCATTAATCCCTTATCAGTGGCATTGTTTGAAATTATTTTCTCCCATTCTGAGGGTTTTCTTTCCATTTATTTATGATTTCCTTTGATGTGCAAAAATGTTTATGTTTACTAAGGTCCCATTTATTTTATATTATTCTAGAGAGTGGGTCAGAAAAGATCTTGCTGTGATTTATATCAAAAATTGTTCTATGTTTTCCTCTAAGAGTTTTATAGTATCTGGCCTTACAGTCAAGTCTTCAATCCATTTTGAATTTATTTTTGTGTATGGTGCTGCTGCTGCTGCTGCTAAGTCGCTTCAGTTATGTCCAACTCTGTGCAACCCCACAGACGGCAGTCCACCAGGCTCCCCAGTCCCTGGGATTCTCCAGGCAAGAACACTGGAGTGGGTTGCCATTTCCTTCTCCAATGCACGAAAAGTGAAAAGTGAAAGTGAAGTCGCTCAGTCATGTCCCGTGTCCGACTCTTTGCAACGCCATGGACTGCAGCCTACCAGGCTCCTCTGTCCATGGGAGTTTCCAGGCAAGAGTACCGGAGTGGGTTGCCATGGTGCTAGAGTGTTCTAATTTCATTTTTCCACATGTAGCTGTCCAGTTTTCCCACTACCGCTTACTAAAGAGCTTGTCTTTTCTCCACTGTATATTCTTGTCTCCACTGTCATAGATTAAGGGACCATAGGTGTATGGGCTTATCTCCGGGCTTTCTATTCAGTTCAGTTGGCCTATATTTCTGTGCTAGTACTGTACTGTTATGATGACTGCAGCTTTTTATTATAGTCTGAAGCCAGGAAACCCGATTCCCCTAGTTCCATTTTTCTTTCTCAAGATTGCTTTGGCTAGTCAGGGTACTTTGTGTTTCCATACAAACTGTAAAATTTTTTGTTCTCTGAAAGATGCCATTGGCAATTAGAAAGGGATTGCACCGAGTCTGTAGATTACTTTGGACAGTATAGTCATTTTCAACAATTTGATTCTTCCAATCCACAAACAAGGAGTATCTTCCCATTTCTTGGTATCGTTTTCTATTTATCAGTGTCTATTTTGGCTAATGTGAGTACTGTATCTCCCATTAGCTTGCCATTTCTGTTTGTGTGAAATATATTTCTCCATCCCCTCACTTTCAATCTATGTGCATCCTTTGCCCTGAGCTGGGTCTCTGTACAGGCAGAATATTGTAGGCACTTTTTTTTTTTTTTTGTATCCAGTCTTCCACTCTATGTCTTTTGATTGGCGCATTCAGTCCATTGACTTTTAAGGTAATTATTGACCAATATGTATTTGTTGCCATATTAAACTTTCCTTTCTAGTTGTTTCTTTGTTCCTTTATTTTTCTTTTTGTGGTTTCATGATTTAGTTTTATTTTATGCTTTTTGTTTTTGTGAGTATTCTGTATGTTTTCAATTTGTGCTTGCAGTGTTTTTCAAATATGTTAACCCTTCTTGTATCTTCTTGCTTTAGAATGACATAGAGGCTGAAATACATTCTAAAAAAACCCTACATTTTCTTACTCTTTCCCTACATTTCATGATTTTGATGTCCTCTTTCACATTTTCATGTTTATGCTTTTGCTATTCCTTATGTCTTTGCTTTCATGAATAGTTTTGTTTGATGTGTATACTGGCTGTCCAATTGATTTCCTCCTCATTATATCTTCTTTTCTATTTAGAGATTACCTTTCAATATTTCTGTTAAGACAGGTTTTTGCTTGTCTGAAAAAAATCTTTATTCTCCTAAATGATAATCTTGCTGTGTAGAGTATTTCAGCCTGCAGGCTTTTCACATTTGAGACTTCGAATATATATTGCCACTCCCTTCTGGCTTTCATTGTTTCTGTAGAGAAATCAGCTGATAGCCTTATGGGAGTTCCCTTGTAATTTACTCTTGGCTCTTGTCTTGCTGCCTTTAGAATCCATTTTCTTTAATTTTTGTCATTTTTATTATAATATGTCCTGGTGTATGTTTGTTTGGGTTCATCTTGTTTGGAGCTTTCTGTGCTTCCTGAATCATCATATATGTTTCTTTCTTTAAGGTTGGGAAGTTTTCAGCCACAATTTCTTCAAATACATTTTCAATCCCCTTATTCCTTTCTTCTCCTTCCGGAATCCCTGATATGCATAGATGGCACACATTATACCCCAGTCTCTTAATATTGTTTTCATCTTTTTTCATTTGTCTTTCTGTTTTAACTGGATAATTTCTATTATTCTATCTTTAAGATCACTAATTCCTTCTGCATTATTCATTCTGCTATTTTTTGCCTTTAGTTCAGCTTTCATCTCAGCAAATGAATTTTCTAATTTTTCTTGGTTCCTTCTCATGGTTTCTAGTTCCTTTTTACAGTAATCTGAATTTCTGTTGATAGCCTTTTTTTTTATTCCTTGAGTATTTTCGTTACATACTTTTTGAACTATCTATGTTACACAAAACCTGAATGAACTTTTTGGCTATCTATCCCAGTATTATACTGAAGAGGTCTGTTTCACTGTTTATTCCATCGGGCTAATTCTCATTGTCTTTTAACTGGAAGAGGTTCCTCTGATTCTTCATTTTGTGTATATTCCTCTTACTCTTTGAATTAGGAGAAACAATTATCTACTATATAGTCTTGCAGAGCTATTTATATGCAGAACTTTCCCTGGTTAGTTGGTGTGGATTTAACATTTTTTAGGACAGAGACTGTTTTGGTTCAGATGCTTGCCTTCTCTTTCCTTAGTGTGTGCTGGTCATTATCCCCTTGAAAGAATATACAGTTATTCAGCCTATGTGCCCTCCTGGGGAGGTGGTGACAGGGGTTGGCACAGTTGTGGGGCCCTCAGGAGCAGTGGTAGTGTGCACCCACCTCTGCAGTCTGAGGTGGCAGTGGCAACTCATGCCCATCCCTAGGGCTCATTTGGGCGGTGCCCTGTGGGCTGAGAGTACAGGTCTGGAGAAAAGGTCCTAGTGTGGCTCCACCCCTCTCCTCATGCACCTCCCAGCAATGCTGGCTTGCCTCCCTGGTGGGCCCAGGCTTCTTCCTATACGTCCTTGTTTATGGTGCATCACACCCTAGCTCCCTTGGGCTGTTTCCCTGCAGCCAACCCCAGCTCTGCCCCCAGGTCTGACCTCTGGAGTCTGAGCCTCAGCAGTCAGCCCCCATCTACCCCCGTGGGGGAGCATCTCAGGATTTGGAGTCCCAGACAGTAGCCCTGCCCATCTGTGCAGCTCTCCCTCCGCTCTGCCCTCTGTAATCCACTTGCTGCGTTCTCCTCTGAGACGCCAAAGCTCCTCAACTTGTCCTGGCTGGTGTCTCTGCCACTGAGGGGACTTCCCAGGGTGCAAGAAGTTTTCCTTTTTCACAATTCCCTCCCAGGGGCCCAGGTCCCATCCCAATTCCTTTCTCTCATTTTTCTTTGGCCCTACCCAGACTTGCCTGTTGGGAAGTCTCAGGTCTTCTGCCAGCACCCCACAGATGTTCTGTGAGAATCATATTTGTGATCTACTTATGACAACGTGAGCTACATGTCCCACTCCTCTGCCATCTCAATCAGAACTCTCTGAATATTAGTTTGCTTGATATCTCACAAGTCCCTTAAAACTACTGTCATTTTAAAAAATGTTTTTGTTTTTACTCTTCTGATTAGGTAATTTTCATTACTATCTTCTAGATTGCTTGTGTTCTTCAGTATCACTTAATCTACAGTTAATTCCTTCTATTGTATTTTTTGCTATTGTATTTTTCAGCTCTTACTAGTTCTTTTTTAAATTTTCTGGTTCTTTGTTAAAATTCTTACTGTGTTCATCTATTTTTTTCCTAGTTCCATTAGCATTATCACTCTTAACTCTTTAAGGGGTATTCTGTTCAATAATTTGTCCAGTTTTTTGTTGTCCTTTAATTTGAAACATATTCCTAAACTTTGTGTCTGTGAAATTAGGTGAAAGAGTTACCCATCCAAGTCTTGAAGCCATGTCCTTGTGTCGGAGTGTCCCATGTAGTCTGTGTGTACCCAGTAGCGTCAGTGGAAGAGCTGGATCTGAAGTAAGCATGGGCTGTGTCTTCCCCCAGGTATGCTTGGCAGCCACCACCTTGGTTGGAGATAGGGCTGGAGCTGGAGGGGCTAGATCCAGAGCCAGTTGCAACCTTGGCCTGCTCGTATGCTGAGTGACCATCATCACCCTATCAGGCGTGGCTACAACAGGAGCCCTGAGGGAGCCTGGTTTCTCCAGAGATTGCAGAGGTCCAGGCATTGGTCTGGTACATGTCCGGGGCCTAGGACTGCACTACTGTGCTAGTTTCACTCACCATTTGCCTGGTGTACAACTTGCTTGGTTAGAAGTTGGTTAGAAGTTGATTCAGGGCCAGAGGAGTTGGCTAGCTGAGCTGGTCCTGGCCCCTTCCAGTATACATAGAGATGCTTGCTCAGTTATGATGGCCTCCACCCTGGAGCTAGCCACGCTCATTTCTGAGAGTGTGGGCAGGGATGCATGAGGTGATAATGGCTGTTTCTGCCCTGATCAGAGGCAGGACAGGGTCCCTCTGTCCCCTCTAAATGTGTATTGTTCCACAGGCAGTGACAGCCTCCAACTTAATGTGGAGCAAGAGAGCCAGAAGCAGGAGCCTGGTGCGAGCTGGGGTGAGCTCTGGAGCAGTCCTATCAAGCCAACCAGAGTCCCAGAGGTTCCATCCACTGGCACCATGCTATAACCAGGAGTAAGCAAGACTGTGCATGCAGTCTTCAAGAGCAGAGTCTCAGTTTGTTATAACTCTGTGTAAGACCCACTGCTTTTCAAAACAGCTAAGGAGACTCAGCATCTCTGTCTGAGCCCAGGGCTGAGGTGCCTATTTCATGGCTTGACCCCCTTGTTCCCCAGGGAGGACCCCTGAGCCTATGCTACTGCACTCCTCTTCTGTGTCTCCTGCTAAAGGGGTGGCTCTTGACCTGGTCGCTTCTCATTCATTCCTGATTGTATCTTTCTTTATAGACTTAGCTGTAGAACAAGTGTTTGGCTTGTCCTCCGGTGAACTTGGAGAGAATTGCTGCTCCATACATATTTGTAACTTTGTTTTCATGAGCATTCTCCCACTCTGCCATCTTAATCTCCTCTACCCTGAGATGCTCTTAATTGTCATTAACAAGTGTATCAATTCATCAATCCCAAAATCAAGGTGAGCAGTGACAGGGAAGAGAAAGTGGAGTGGAATTCTCTGTCTGTATTTCTAACAAAGGACCTCAGACTCAAATCCTGAAAGACCTTGCAGGCACAATCATCCTCACATCATCCACCCTCCTGGCCACACATCTTGAGAGGCTGTCCATATTTGCTTTGTCTTATTCCTTGCCTCTCATCTCTCCATCCAAACCACTCTCTGAGTTACTAACAAAGCCCTTGCTACTAAATCAAATTAACTCTTTAGTTCTTGGTCTTTAAACATCATCAGACACTACCATCCACTTCTTCCTTCCAGATTGCTCACTGCCAACACTGGTCAGGGTAGCAGGCTGTGCTGGGGTAACAGATGCTCATATGTGAGAGCCTGAGCAACTCCTACAAAGAGGGCCAGGAGGCAGGGTCCTACCATTGACACAGGAGGGCACAACTGGGGCTGTTGGTGAAGGGAAAATGACTACCATCTTCCCCTTGGCTACATGGGCCAACCTTCCTGGCCACTGAGGTCAACAGCAGAGACTTTAGCAATGAGGTCTCCTGAACTGAGCTCAACAGGTACAGCCTTTACGATCACTCCTGGAGATAGGCATCCAGAATTTGAGGGACCCACAAACTAGCACCTTGAAGTGGGGTCATGATAACTTAGAACCCTAGATGTCTGGACGGATGAATCCATACCTTCAGCCATCTGGCTGGGGAGGCTGAGCCCGGGGGGTGGGGGGCAGGATTTGTCTTTGTCCAGGCTTCTGTCCACTGCAGTTTCCTGGGAGCTGTCTGTGTTCTGGGTCTGAGTGGACGGCCGTGTCCCTCTCAGTGCTCTGTTTATCTTCTTGCTGTTGTTTTCAGGGCTACAAGATGGATGACCTCCCAACTCCCTATATTAGCCAGATGCTCACAGCCATGAACAAACAGTGAGGCCCCAGGAGTGGCGAGGGAACAGTGGGAAGGTGGCTCTGGCCCCGTGCCTGCTCTCTAGGCAGCAGCTGGCTCAGGACCATCAGCGAGGAAGACTTTAACTACCCAGGCAGGTAGCCCAGGAGGCTGGGCTGGCTGGCCACCATGACAGTATCACTGTGGCCTCTGATCCTTCTTCCAGTGAGGTGGCCTTGCCAGGAGGCAGAACTCCCTCCATTCACCCTGAAGCACCTGGTTGGTTCTACTCCTGGCTTGCTGTGACCTCACCACTGTAAGAGCCTGTGCTCCTCAGATGTCATTTGTAACTCAGTCTAGTCCTACCATGTGACCTCCTTTCACTTTGTGTACATGGCCTGGAAATGTAACCAAGAGGACAACCTAGTTCTCCATGCTGGGAACACTCAAACCAAGATTATCCTGAAACCTAAGGGACTGGCTTAATTGACCAAAGTCCTGGAGCCTCGGCTAGGGTAGGGAGACAGACTGCTTTTATATATTACAGTGTGAGTGATGACCCCTGTTCAGATCTCCCCTGATGACCTCAGGCATATACCATGTGCTTTATCTTCTGGCCCCAGGTCTCTTTTGAGGGGGAAAGGAGAGGGAGCAGTGTGTGGCACCAGGACAAGGCCCTATGGGGGAGTGGCTCGTATAACTCTATCCATGGTCTGTGGATACAGGATCAAGCTAGTCTGGGATTTGAGATAGGGGTGCCTAAGCCCACAATGTGCTTGAAAGGTGCTTAAAGGGATGGGTTGGGACCAGGGCAGGATGGGCAGGGCAATGCTGGATGTCAGCCTGGGAGGTGGAGACCTACGTATGGTTGGCTGGAGATCCAGAGGGGGAACCAGCTTCTGTGCCTTACCTGTAGGGCCAGTAGATCCAGAATGGCCCTTACATCCTTCCAGAAATGTCTCTTTGGTCAATCAAAAAGCCACCAAGAACCCCAGGAACCAGGCTGCCTTGGATTAAATCCTTATGTCCAGTGGGTGCCTGTAAAATATTACTTTGTGACCAGGATCGAACAAGCAAGTTTCGAAGATCCCTAAACTACTGCACAATTGGACTCATCTCACACTCTAGTAAAGTAATGCTCAAAATTCTCCAAGCCAGGCTTCAGCAATATGTGAACCATGAATTTCCAGATGTTCAAGCTGGTTTTAGAAAAGGCAGAGGAACCAGAGATCAAATTGCCAACATCTGCTGGATCATCGAAAAAGCAAGAGAATTCCAGAAAAACATCTATTTCTGCTTTATTGACTATGCCAAAGCCTTTGACTGTGTGGATCACAATAAACTGTGGAAAATTCTGAAAGAGATGGGCAGACCAGACCACCTGACCTGCCACTTGAGAAACCTATATGCAGGTCGGGAAGCAACAGTTAGAACTGGACATGGAACAACAGACTGGTTCCAAATAGGAAAAGGAGTACGTCAAGGCTGTATATTGTTACCCTGCTTATTTAACTTATATGCAGAGTACATCATGAGAAATGCTAGGCTGGAGGAAGCACAAGCTGGAATCAAGATTTCCAGGATATGAGGATATCAATAACCTCAGATATGCAGATGACACTACCTTTATGGCAGAAAGTGAAGAAGAACTAAAGAGCCTCTTGATGAAAGTGAAAGAGGAGAGTGAAAAAGTTGGCTTAAAGCTCAACATTCAGAAAACGAAGATCATGGCATCCGGTCCCATCACTTCATGGGAAATAGATGGGGAAACAGTGGAACAGTGGCTGATTTTTTCTCGGCTCCAAAAATCACTGCAGATGGTGATTGCAGCCACGAAAGTAAAAGACGCTTGCTCCTTGGAAGGAAAGTTATGACCAACCTAGACAGCATATTAAAAAGCAGAGACATTACTTTGTCAACAAAGGCCTGTCTAGTCAGGGCTATGGTCTTTCCAGTGGTCATGTATGGGTGTGAAAGTTGGACTATAAAGAAAGCTGAGCACTTAAGAACTGATGCTTTTGAACTGTGGTGTTGGAGAACACTCTTGACAGTCCCTTGGACTGCAAGGAGATCCAACCAGTCCATCCTAAAGGAGATCAGTCCATCCTAAAGGAGATCAGTCCTGGGTGTTCATTGGAAGGACTGATGTTGAAGCTGTAACTCCAATACTTTGGCCACCTGATGGGAAGAGCTGACTCATTGGAAAAGACCCTGATGCTGGGAAAAATTGAGGGCAGGAGAAGGGGACGACAGAGGATGAGATGGTTGGATGGCATCACAGACTCAATGGACATGGGTTTGGGTGGACTCCAGGAGTTGGTGATGGACAGGGAGGCCTGGCGTGCTGCGGTTCATGGGGTCACAAAGAGTCGGACACGACTGAGTGACTGAACTGGAGAAGGAAATGGCAACCCACTCCAGTACTCTTGCCTAGAACATTGCATGGATGGAGGAGTCTGGTAAGCTACAGTCCATGGGATTGCAAAGAGTTGCACATGACTGAACAACTTCAGTTCTGGGCAGTTCTCGGATGGGGTCTTCAGACAGGGAAGGTGTGATATGGGGGTGGGGCATCCCTCTGGGCTTTGACTAGGCTGAGTGCCTGGAGAGATGACAGGGGAGAATCCTCTTGCCTCTGGCATGCTAGGGATCTGTCCTCAAGGCCCCTGATACTTCAGCACAGCCAGCCTAGCTCACTTGTCCTCAAATGCACAAGCATCTGGGGTCACCTGCATGTAGGTGACAAACCACTCCACAGGGAGTGCTATTCCTGGTCTCCAGATACCTGTGTGGGAGGGGAGGGGGTGTTGCTGAAATAAAGTCCCCAAACCACACAGCCCTGCTTTCTGGGATGACAATGCGGCCATCTGAGGCAGCCCTGCCTCATCATTGTTTACAGGACTCCACAGTCAGCCCAGGGAAGGTGCTGTGGTGTCTGCCCCTGCCCATTACCATATACACGGGAACATGAGCCCTGGACAAGGAGGGTGAGTAGATGATGGTCACACAGTGGAACACAACTTCCTGCTTCTAATGCAGGGTTCTCAGGTCGAGTTTCCCTTCAAGGTCAAAAGCCACTGGGTGGGCATGGGAATATGCCCATCACCCCACTGGAGAATCAGCCAGCGACAAGCTATGAGGAAGCACCCCATGCACACTGTACAACAGGATGTGTGAGTGGGGTGAGATCTTTGCCCCTGCTCATATCCATGCCACCTCTCCTTCTCTGACTCTGCACGGCATCACTCTGGCACTCCTCCCTTGACTTTGTCAGCCTGAGTGACCACAGAGGGCCCCAAAGATTGTATCTATTTCCTTCTTAGCTCCTCAGAGGCTGCCTTTATTTATAGGCTGATGTTCACCACAGCCACTCCTTTAGCTGTAGGAATATCATGAAGGGTTAGGATGAGACAGATCATTTGACACCCACAAAACAACCAACTCAAACTCCAGGACCACACTCTTTCTCCTCTGCTCATCCCCTGGAGAGGAAAGGCGAGACCAGAGTGGTTTTCCTGAGAGCCTCCCTGGCTCTTCCGCACCTCTTTCCTGATCTCTCTACCATCAGGTCACCCTGGGCACAGAGAGGGAGAAAAAGGAGAAGGAGGCAAGTTGTGGCTAATTATTCTTTGAAGACAGCCCAAAAGGGGGAGAAGGATATGCTGGGTGTGGTGGAAACCATCATAAAAGAGGATTATTGAGGGGAGTCAATAGTGGGGGGCTTTTCAGGTTATGTTTCAGGAGGAGGCTTCTCCACAGAGGGAACCATTGGTTCATTTGCCTCCAAGGTAGGCAATACAGTTTGGAGGGTGGCCTCTCTGTTGGCTTCCGAAGTGGGTTCTTGGATGGGTTCAAAGGCTGGCTCAGTGGGCACTGGTTGTCCAACGTCATCTGTGGGATGCACGGTTGGTATAGTGGTTTCATTGACAACCTCTTGTACAACAGCTTTAGAACTTGGAGGTTCCCTTTCCCTCTCTGGAAAAGGTGCAGGGATATCCATAATTTCTACTACTTCATTTTGGAGGCTTGCACTTAAAGCTTCTGTGGGATAGAAAAGAAAACAACATAGATTCCTCCAAAGTCGATTCTCCAATCTTTGCTAGTAATGTGGTAAAATCCTAGTCATCTTTAAAATGTCAGCTCCTCACTTACCACTTTAGAATCTTGCCCCTTAGTTTTCTCCCTACCCAGCCTTTGGGCAGACTTCGCTACATCTGTACAACAAGGTGCTTAAGTTTAAGAGTCTATTGGGTGAGGCTCTAACTCACCTCAGAAGGGTGAAATCAACATTTGTTTAAGGTTCATGTATTTCCCAACCACTGATTCTGAAGCAGTGTAAACAAAAAACTGAATACATCCTCTATTAGAATGGGAGCTTTTTACGAATAGAGACTTTGCCTTGCTTGCCACCCCATGTATAGTGCTCAGGAGTGTCTATCACACAGTAATTGCTCAGAAAATAGTTTCAGTTTTTTTTCTAACCAACTGATAGAAAAAATAGATGATGGAGACTTTTTTTCATAATGCAGCTAGGAAATGGACTCTCATCAAAGACAAATTAAAAACTGGATCATGTATAAAATGAAGAAAATATCTTAAAATTATCTAAGAATTTACAATATAAGGAGGAACTGTGGACATGAAATCTAGAAGACAGTGAGAATCCGAAGAAGAAAATCCAGTTATTTTTCCCCCAGTGTGTAATTTCACTCTTGAAAAAACAGTTGCACACAGGAGCTTAATTTTAGCTTCACAGGCTGAAGGGGATTTTTAATGCACCTGAATTGAATTTGTACTTCAATTCCATGACATCCAATATCTATGATATTAGGTTTTCATATTCGTGAATGTGTTATGTTGCTCCATTTATCTGGGTCTTCTTTTTCTCACTAGACTTTTGTAGTTTTCAGTGACCAATCATCTATCTTCTTTGCAAGGGCTTACAATATTTTCCTAAAATTCCTATTTATGTTTTTATGCTGTTGTAGATGATGCTATTTCAATTTTTAAAGTAGTCACTGATGATATATAAACATACAGTTGATTTTTCTATATTGACCTTGTATCAACATTTAAAAAACTGATGGCATCTGGTCCCATCACTTCAAGGCAAACACGTGGGGAAAAAGTGGATACAGTGACAGATTTTATTTTCTTGGGCTCAAAAATCACTGCGGACAGTGACTGCAGCCATGAAATTAAAAGATGCTTGCTACGTTGGGAAAAAACCTAGACAGCATATTAAAAAGCAGGACATAACTTTGTTGACAAAGATAAAAAAAAAAAAAAGCTTGGTTTTTCCAGTAGTCATGTATGGATATGAGAGTGGGACCATAAAGAAGGCTGAGTGCCAAAGATCTGATGCTTTCAAGTTGTGGTCCTGGAGAAGGTTCTATAGAGAATCCTTTGGGCAGCAAGATCAAACCAAATTCAATCCTGATGAAAATTAATTCTGAATATTCATGGTTTTTCCAGTAGTCATATATGGATGTGAGAGTTGGACTGTAAAAGCTGAGTGCTGAAGAACTGATGCTTTTGAACTGTGATACTAGAGAAGACTATTGAGAGTCCCTTGGACTGCAAGGAGATCAAACTAGTCAATACTAAAAGAAATCAGTCCTGAATACTCATTGGAAGGACTGATGGTGAAGCTGAAGCTCCAATACTTTGGCTACTTGATGCAAAGAACTGACTCATTGGAAAAGATCCTGATGCTGGGAAAGATTCAAGGCAGGAGGAGAAGGGGATGACAGAGGATGAGATGGTTAGATGGCATCACTGACTCGATGGACATAAGTTTGAGCAAGCTCCAGGAGTTGGTGATGGACAGGGAAGCCTGGCGTGCTGCAGTCCATGGGGTTGCAAAGAGTCAGATATGACTGAGAGACTGAACTGAACTGAACTGATTCATTGGAAGGACTGATGCTGAAGCTGAAGCTCCAAAATTGTGGCTACCTGATGTGAAGAGCCAACACATTGGAAAAGACCCTGATGCTGGGAAAGACTGAGGGCAAGAGGAAAAGGGATGAAAGAGGATGAGAGGGCTGAATGGCATCACTGACTCAATGGACGTGAGTTTGAGCAAACTTTGGGAGATAGTGAAGGACAGGGAAGCCTGGCATGCTGTAATCCACGGGGTTGCAAAGAGTCAGACATGACTTAGAGCCTGAACAACAACATTCCTGAGCTATTGCTTAAGTCACCAGTTGTAGTAGGTTTGTCATTTGACTCTTTCTAATTTTTTACTGTATATAATCATATATGCAAATTAGGAGTTTTATTTCTTCATTTATGCCTGTTATTTATCTTTATATATATATTTAGTATATAATTTATATATACTAAACTGGCTATCTTACTAAATGGACGTGAGTTTGAGCAAGCTCCAGGAGTTGTGATGGACAGGGAAGCCTGGTGTGCTGCAGTCAATGGGGTCACAAATAGTCAGACACGACTGAGTGACTGAACTAACTGAAACTAGCTAGGATCTTCAGTACAATGCCAAGTAAAAGCAGTGAGAGCAGACAGCCTCGCCTTATTACTAATCTTATATAGAAAATCCTGCTTCACCATTAACAATCATACTGGCTGAGGTTTTATTTTTAAGTATCTTTCATCAGATTGAGGACATTTCATTTGATAACTAGGCTACTCAGATCTTGATCATAAATAGATGTGGATTTTTGTCAAATATACTTTATTTCTAGTCTATTCTGATTAGATGATAGATTGATTAACCTGCAAATTACATATCCAACTTGTACCACTGCAATAAATCTCACTTGCTCCAGATGTTTTATCCTTTTTTTATACTGATGGATTCAATCTGCTAATATATTGTTTTATGGCTAATTTGGTGAATGAATTGATCTATACATTTAGATGTTGCACTGTCTTTGTCAGATATTTTTTACATGAGATTATTTCTGACCATAAAAAGTCAGCTAAGAAATGCACTTGTTTTTTTAGTGAGTCGGTATAAAATTGGTATTATTTCTTAAATATTCACTTAACCAGTGAAGCTTATCAGGCCTGGACTTTCCTTTGTTGTGAGGTTTTTGATACATGGATTTGATTCTGAAAGATTCTGATAGGTTATAAAATTTCTATTTCTTTTTTCAGTTCTGGAAAATTGAATCATTTGAAGGAATTTGTTTACCTCATTTAAATTTAATGGCTTAAAAATGTTCTATGATTTTCCTTTTTATGTCTAGGATCTGGAGAGATAATCTCTCATTAATCATTCACTATACTGGCAATCAGTCTGTCTCTTCCTTTTTCCCCTTACTAAGCGTTTATCAATTTTATTAATCTTTTCGAAGAACTAACTTTTCACTTTTTGAATATTCTCTATAGTTTGTATCATTTCTATTTTACTGTTTCTGCTATCTTTACCATTTCATTTCTTTTACTTGGTGAAAATAACTCCATTTTTTAGATTGCTACAGTAGACTCTTAATCACTATTAAGCCAGGCTTCCTTCTAAAAGTTAAAGTTACTAATTTCCGTCTAAGTTATGGCTTAAGTTGTACCACACAACTTTTGCTTGTGTATATGCATTACACTTTAAAATAGCTTCCAATTTCCCTTGTGATTAATCTCTTGATCAATAAAAAGTTTAGAAATACATCAATTTCCTCCACTACCTTTATTATACATAAACATATTCCAGTGATATTTTTACTTTTGTATGCTTCCAACTTAAAGAATTCCCTTATAATTTCTTGTAGAACTGGTCTAGTAGTGATGAACTCTTCTAGCTTTTGCTTATCTGGGAAACTCTTGATATCTCCTTCAATTCTGAATGGTAACCTTGCTGGGTAGAGAGTTCTTGTTTGGAAGTTTTTTCCTTTCAACACTTTTAATATATCACACCTTTCCTATCTGGCTTGTAAATTTTCTGCTAAAAAATCTGATGACCTTATGTTGTTTCCCTTGATTACAAATTGGTTTTTGTGTTCTCCTTTTAGGATTCTCTCTTTATCCTTAAATTTACCATTTTAACTTTAATGTGTCTTGGTATGTGTCTTTTTGAGATCATCTTATTTGGAACTCTGTGGTTTTCTGGATCTGGATGTCTTTTTCCTTCCCCACATTAAGGACATTTTCAGCCACTGTTTCTTCAGTTAATTTTGGGGGCATTTTCTCTTTCTCTTTTCCTTCTGAGGGCACTATAATGTGAATGTTATCACACTGGATGCTGTCCTAACAGTCCCATAATGTATCTTTCCTTTTTAAAGTTCTTTTTTCATTTTGCTGCTCTGTCTGGGTGAGTTCCATTGTTTTGTCTTCCAGCTCACTGATTCGTTCTACTTCCTCATTTGTTCTGCTGCTGAGCCCTTCTAATGTATTTTTTGGTTCAGTTATTACTTCTGTTTGGTATTTTCTTGTATTTTATGTTGAAGTTTGCACTATGTCCATCCATTTTTCTCCAAAGTTCAATAAGCATATGTTTATGACCATTATTTTTAACTCTATCAGGTAGATTGCTCATCTCTGTTTCATTTAGTTATTTTTCTGGGGTTTTGTCTTGTTCTTTTGTTTGGAACATATTCCTCTGTCTCATTTTAATTAATTCAGTATGTTTGCATCTGTGTGTTGGGCAAATCAGCTCCATCTTCCAGATCTGCTTTATGGCTTGCCATATGGTCTATTTTGCAACTACGCCATTTACATTTCAAAATATTGTACATTCTGCAGTTGTTGAATATAATATTTTCTGTCAACTAGGTCAGGTTAGCTGGAAGTGTTCAGACTTCTATATCCTTTCTGATTTTACTTTTTGATGAATTTAGTTGTTCTTTCAGGTACTAAGAGAGGAATGTCAAAATCTTTAACTATGATTTTTCTATTTCTTTCTATTTTTGTTTAATGTGTTTTGAAGCTCTGTTACTAACTATATAATTATAGGGCCTTCTTGATACACTGACCTTTTCTTTCTTAAGAAATCTTCATTTCAAGTAAGGCTCCATGTTTTAAAGTTTATCTTTCAGATATTATTTTCATACTTGCTTTTTGTATGGCATATTATTTTCCATCCTATCTTTTTTCATTTTTCTCCCTTCTGATTTTATTTTAATTTTCTGTCCTTTCACTATTAATCTGTGTTTTTATATTTGAAGCATTTCTTTTATGAATTGCATATGGTTGGGTCTTGCTTAATTCTATCCAATATTACAATCTCCACTACTACTTTGAGTATTTTGTACATTTATGTTAACTGAACTTAATAAAATGGTTGAATTTATGACTACCATATTTCAATTTGTTTTCTATTTATTTTGTGTATTATTTTTTACCTTTGTTCTCTTTCTCCTGAATACATCTGCTACAAGAGATATTCTCATACTGGGTGTGAAGAAGATGCTATGATGTAAGAAAGCCTTATGACTAAGACCTGAATGGAATATCTAGATCTCAGAGAAAAGCTCAGTCAAGAGTGATTAAGAAAACACGACTGACTTCAGTTCTTGCAACTGTAAGGAACTAAATTCTGCCAACAATCAATGAGCTTGGAAGAGGACTCTTAAGTCTCAGATGAGACTGCAGCCCAAGCCAAGATCTTCATGAGAGCCTGGTGAGATATGCAGTAGACCTAGAAAACCCATGCCTGGACCCCTGGCCCACAAACTGGGAGATGATAAATTTGTGTTGCTTTACACTGATAGATTTGTGGTAATTTGTTACCCAGTGATCAAAAACAACCCAAACTTTGATAGAATATACCCAAGATAAAGCATAGAAATTAATAGGCTAAAAATAAAAATAAACAGTCTTGGTAACTTATGAGACAATATGACACCATCTAATATCTATGTAATTGGAAACCCAAAAAGAAGGTAATAGCAGAAAGATATCTGAAAAATACAGGCTGAAAATTTATACTGTTACTGATTTAAGATGTTCAGCAAACCCTAAGCAGATAGACACACTAATATACACTGAGGTAAATCATAATCAAATTACTGAAAAAAATAATAAAAGAAACAGCCTTAAAAAGGACATATTACAAGCAAAGGAACAATGATTAAAATAAAGGAAGATTTCTTTTTTGGATGACTTTTCATAAGAAACTGTATGAGACAAGATAAAATATTATAAGTAGAGGAACAATGATTAAAATAATGGAAGATTTCTTTTTTGAATGACTTTTTGTAAGAAACTATATGAGACAAAAGATAAAGGATCAACTTCTTTGAAGGGCTGAAAAATATATCCTAAAGATGTGCGTGTGTGTGTGTGTGCGCGCATATATATTAAAGGTAGCAGCAGCAGGTGCAGCAGCACATGTTGATCTAAAAGGTAGTCATGGTGCAAAATGTGACACTAAGCTTAGTATGCAAGGCCTGGTCTTCCCACCCTGCATGGCTCCAGGCTGTCTTTGGAAGGACTGATGCTAAAGCTGAAACTTCTATACACTGGCTACCTGATGTGAAGAACTGACTCTTGGAAAAGACCTTGATGCTGGGAAAGATTGAAGGCAGGAGGAGAAGGGGATTACAGAGGATGAGATGGTTGGATGGCATCACCGACTCAATGGACCTGAGTTTGAGCAAGCTTTGGGAGTTGGTGATGGACAGGGAAGCTTGGTGTGCTTCAGTCCATGGGGTCACAAAGTGTCGGACACAACTGAGTAATTGAACTGAACTGATGGCTCTAGGTTGTGGTTTTGGCTTCTTTCCAGTCATCCTTGTTCATTCCCTGATACTAAACTTCATCCTTTGCCTTTCAGTTGTCTCTTTTAGGTACTCAAATGGTCTTTCTATATATTTATTTAGATTAGGCAAAACTGGTTTCTGTAAATAAGCAACTAAAAATTAAAAACATGAAAGATTCTTAGTTTATTATCTACTCACCTTATTTTCTTATTCTCATTTAAATATGGTGGGAAGTAGTTGTCAAGTTAATTTATTTTCTAAGGCATGATACCCACCTTTCTTCATTCAAATTTAAATGGTTCTTTGAACTTTCCTTCAGAACTTCTATCTCATCCATGCTTTCCACACCAATTCCATATTCTCTTTATTTCTTGATTAGATTACTATTATGGGCTGAACTGTGTACCACACAAACTCATATGTTGAAGCGCTAACCACAGAACTTCAATATAGGACTAATTTAGGAGATAAAGCCTTTAAAGTCATGATTAAAATGAGGCCATTATGGTGAGTCCTGATCCAGTCTGATCAGAGAGAAAACTTGGAGACACAGAGGACATTGGGGGTTTGTGTGTGCACAGAGGAAGGGCTGTGTGGTGATACAGCAACAAAGAGTCTACCAGCAAGTCAATTAGAGAGGCCTCAGAAAAACCAAACCTGCTGACACATTGATCCTGCACCTCCAGCCTCCAGAAATGTGAGAAAAATCAACTTCTGTTGTTTAAGGCACTCAGTCTATGGTATTTTGTTTTGGAAGCCCTACTTTACTGATATAACTTCTGAATATCATAAGGCAGCTGGAACACAGCCTTCAGTCTCCTTAACAGCCTACAGAGTGACCTTCTTAAAATCCATAAAACTCAGAGTCACTGGAGATTACTCTATATCTTAATAAATTTGGGTGGCTTGATTTAAGCCTTCAGTTTTACTATACAAAAGACCATTACTCTTCAAATTTCTTATTTTTTATAGTCCCTGATGCTGGGAAAGATTGAGGGCAGGAGGAGAAGGGGACTACAAAGGATGAGATAGCTGGATGGAATCACCGACTAGATGGACATGAGTTTGGGTGGACTCTGGGAGTTGGTGATGGACAGGGAGGCCTGGCGTGCTGCAGTTCATGGGGTCACAAAGAGTCGGACAGGACTGAGTGACTGAACTGAACTGTGGATACATTCCTGAAAGTCTAAGTTATGTATGTGTTGAAGACTGATAGCTGATACAAAGCATCTCATCATCTTCACAACTGTTCACAAGAAATTAATCAATCATTTTTGACTGTATCAACTTTACTTAAAGACTCCAAGAGCAATGGGAGGAAACTGCATCATGCACTGCACAGTCCTCTGCCTCCTCACTGGTTTTCCCTTTAACATTGCACTGGCTTCCCAAGCCAGTAACTCACTGTGTGATTATCCTCACAACCTCCTGAAATATAAACTAGCTTCCCTTCCCTTACTGGACCTATCCCACTTACTCAGTCCTGAGTTATTCTGCTGATTAATAAGTTATTTTGCTATTCTATCCCTTTACACAAGTGACTAAGCATACTGCTCCCTTGTCTGAAACTCACTTGCCATTTCCTCATGTTTATATGCAGAGTCTAGACTCTAGTCCCGGAGAAGGCAATGGCATCCCACTCCAATACTCTTGCCTGGAAAATCTCAGGGACAGGGGAGCCTGGTAGGCTGCAGTCCATGGGGTCGCTAAGAGTCAGACACGACTGAGCGACTTCACTTTCACTTTTCACTTTCATGCATTGGAGCAGGAAATGGCAACCCACTCCAGTGTTCTTGCCTGGAGAATCCCAGGGATGGGGGAGCCTGGGGGGCTGCCGTCTCTGGGGTCACATAGAGTCGGACATGACTGAAGTGACTTAGCAGCAGCAGCAGCAGACTCTAGTCCAGAATTCCAGGATCTTGGCAATTTTCTCCTTCCACCTTCCAACATACATCACAACTGAAGCCACATAAAGCACATTCAGCCCTGAGAAGCATGTCAGCTTCTCTGTCCTGGAACTAGATGGCTGAACCAAAGATGTCAACTGCTGCTATACCTTTTCCTGCTTCCTCACTGCTCTCTGTGGACAGAGAGCCTCTGTTCCTCAGATCCTCTGTTCTCGAGACACCCTCCATATACAAAGCTTTCAGGTACTTCAGTCTCACATTGCCTGGCACAAAGTCGGTATTCTATAACTGTGTGATGAATGAATATATGACAAAGCAAGCAAATATACAACCACGTTCAAAATCTTCCAAGGAGTCTCACTGCTTAGAGGATAAAGTCCACAATGTATTGTGATCTCAAGGGCCTAACAGAGTCTGTGCACATCCTGTTTTTTGCCCAGCTTCTCAGTGGTTCCCACCCTCTAACTTTAGACTCCTTCAACTCTTGTCAGAAATATTAAAGGCAAGCCCTGCCTCATGGAGGCAATGGGAAGGAATGAAGAGATGAGAGGGGGCTAGGCCTCTGACTTCACCTGTGTAACTGGTGATACCCTGGCGAAGTTTTTCACTCTGGCTCTCTCTCCACCTAGAAGGAAGCAGAGTGTCCATGAGCCTCGCAGACCTCTTCCAAAGCAACAATAACACAGGTAGTGGCCAGAAAAGAACATTACCAGTCAAATGGTACCTTGGGCAGAGGGTATAAAGTTTCCTCCTTTAAAGGATAACTCAAATGAGGAAACAATGGGCATGATGAGATCTAAAAGACCATGCTTTCTTCTAGCTAAAATTCTTCGACCAGATGTTCTCTCTCCCATCCTGAACCTTAACGATCTTGATGCATTTTTCCCTTCAAGAATTCTCAAATGTCATTTGATTGGGCAGATAAAAAAGACTATGGTCTGGAAAGGGGCAATGATTTTCCCAGGGTCATCGAGCAACTACAGGAAAAGCCAGGGCTAAAACCCTGGCTTCCTGGAGTGTGAGCTTGCTCTTTACACAGCACCCTGCTGTGTCCCATTCTGTGGAAGGTGGGACACTTGTTCTGAACAACCTTCAACTCTTGTCCTCTCCCAACTGATCCACAAGGGATATATAGTCAAAAACAAAAAAAAGCTTTGATTAAGCTTTAGTGAAAGTCCATATCCTTAGAATATGGTCTCACATCGAGGAGGTAGAAGGGGTGTGTGGAGCTGCAGGCAGTATGAGCAGAAACAGGAGGTTTGGAAGATAAAACCTTTAAAACCCTGTCTCCCTGAGGATTTGTCACGTGGGATTATGGGAAGAGTGTAACTTTTTTCATAAATTTCGCAAGGTACAAAACCATTTATATCTTATTTTGGGAAAAAATTATACAAAATTACAAATGTATACTTACCAATGAAAATGAAATATGGAAACAATGAAGACTGCAGAAAGAATATCCATGAAAATCCACAAGAACAGGTAGAAATTTGGTGTCTGCAAAACAGAAAACAGTTTTAGGTATTTACAGTTGGAGAACATTGTAGATCATGTGGATCAAGTCCCTTGCTTGAGCAGGAATGGAGAGGGGGCAGAGTAGGGAGAGGAACCTTGATTGCTGGGATTGAAGTCAAACACAGAGAATACCTGCTGCTAACCTAACATGTAATCCCTGCTTTACGTGTCGAGGGCTCTACAAGGGCTAAAACACTTCACACACCTCATTTCCCTGGACCCTCAACAGAGGTCTGAGGGAGTCACAGAGATGTCACAGAGCAAGTCTTCTCTGGACCCAGGACTACAGCCCAAGTTCCTTGGCTTCCAGTCTGCTACGTGTTCACGGCACAGCTTCCCAAACCTGGCCGTGCATCCAAATCTACCTGAGCCGCAGCCTTTCATAAGACAGCTTCCTGGGCCTCATTAGTGACTCAGGAATCAGAATTTCTGCATCTTTAACAAGCTCCCAGAAACAAGCAACCAGTCTGTGAACCAGCATTTAGGAAATATTCTTCTAAATCATGCTTCAAATAAAAATGTTGAAATTATCATTCTTAACTAACATGCCCACTTCTCTAGGCTTATTGCCTACATCACCCATTTCACAGCTCCATTATCTAGGTTCTACTGAATAAATTTTTTAATTCCCTGGTTTGATCCTTCCTTTCTACCTTCATTTTTCCACCTCCAATACTACTTGATGGTACTAGGTCTGGCATTTTTATCTTTCTTATGTCATTTCCATCCTAATTCAAGGTCTTTGCTTGGTCTGATTAATAAAGATAACAAGAACAACAATAATACGAACGATCAAGTTAATGATGAGAACAACAATTAATATTAATGAGCATTTACAGGAGCTAAGGTAGTATTCTATGCACGTGAGGTATATTTTCACAGCTAATTCTCACAACAGATCCACTAGGCAGGCATAATAAAATCTCTTAACCAACTTCTACTAAGCCAAGGCTCCTAACCCCCAACAGGCAAGTGACTGACTGAGGCCTTGGCCTGCTGCATGCTGCCCACCAGATCAGCTGTACAGTCGCTAAGAATCAGTTGTTCTTAAATCCATATGACTTAGAACACCTGTACTTGTTATAAATGTACAGTGTAATTATTGTTGCTGTTTTAGTCGCTATGTCATGTCTGACTCTTTTGTAACCCCATGTAGTGCAGCCCCCCAGGCTCCTCCATCCTTGGGATTTCCCAGGCAACAATACTGGAGTTGCCTTTTCCAGTACTGGAACTGGAGTTTCCATTTCCTTCTCCAAGAAATCTTCCCAATCCAGGGATCCAACTTGTGTCTTCTGCATTGGCTGGCAGATTCTTTACCACTGAACCACCTGGGAAGGAGTTTAATTAATGTTATATGAAATCTGTATGATCAGAGTTTTAAAAGTACAACATTTTCCAAAAAAACAAGTCAATGCTTTGAAAAACTCGATGATGACAGAAGAGGTTTTTTAAAAATAAACTGCAACTGAGGAGTGGGAGGATTATAAAAATCTGCAGATTCCTCATTCTCCAAATGAACTGAAGTTCTTGTACATCAAGGAAACTAAACTTAGAAGTCACAGCTGGTGCACTGGGAAGCACATACAAGTGACAAAATACAAAATTCAATCAGCTGAATGCTCTCAAAAGAAAGACTTTGAGGCTATGTCAAAAGGTGAATGATCTAGTTTCATTTCTTTTCAACATGATGGCATCCAGTTTTCCAAGCCTCATTTATTGAAGAAATCGTCTTTTCTCCATTGTATAGTCTTACCTCCTTTGTCATCAATTAATTGGCCACAGGTGCATGGATTTATTTCTGGGCTTTATATCCTGTCCCATTTATCTATAATTCTATCCTTGTGCCACTACCATACTGTTTTGATGACTGTAGCTTTTTAATATAGGCCAAAGTCAGGGATCCTGATCCTTCCAGCTCCATTTTTCTTTCTCAATATTGCTTAGCTATTCAAGATACTTTTTGTATCCATAAAAATTTTAAGATTTTCTGTTCTAGTTCTGTGAAAAATTTCATTGATAATTTGATAGGGATTGCACTGAATCTGTAGATTGTCTTAGGTAGTATAGCTGTTCCAGCGATATTGATTCTTTCAATCCATGAACGTGGCATATCTTTCTAACCATTTGTGTCTTCAATTTTGTAACCTGCAACTTTACCAGATTCATTGATGAGCTCTAGTGGTTTTCTGGGAGCATCTTTAGGATTTTCTATGTATATATCATGTCATTCACAAACAATGACAGTTTAGGTTCTTCAAGTCTGGATTCCCTTTATTTCTTTTTCTTCTCTGATTGCCATAGGTAGGACTTCCAAAAACTATGCTGAATAAAAGTGGTGAGAATGGACATCCTTTTCTTGTTACTAACCTTAAAGGAAATGTTTTCAGTTTCTCACTGTTGATTTATGATGTTATTTGTAGGTTTGTCAAATATTGCCCTTATTTTGTAGAAGTATGTTCTCTCTATGCCCATTTTCTGGAAAGTTTTTATCATAAATAGGTGCTGAATTTTTTCCAAAGTTTTTCTGCATCTATTGAGATTATCATATGGTTTTTATTTTTCAGTTTGTTGATGTGGTATATTACACTGATTGATTTGTAGGTATTGATAAATTCCTGCATCCCTGGGATAAATTCCACTGGATAATGGTGTATGATCCTTTTAATGCGTTGTTGGATTCAGTTTGGTAGTATTGTGTTGAGGACTTTTGTGTCTATGTTCATCAGTGATACTGGCCTGTAATTTTCTTCTTTTGTGGTATCTTTGGTTTTAGCATGAGGATGATGGTGGCCTCATAGAATGAGTTAGTGAGTTTTCATTCTTCTGCCAATTTTTTTTGGAATAGTTTCAGAACATGTGGTAAATCTTCTCTAAATGCTTAGTAGAATTCGCCTGTTAGGAGCATTTAATCACAGTTTCAGTTTCAGTGCTTGTGATTGGTTCAGTTCAGTTCAGTCGCTCAGTCGTGTCCGACTCTTTGCGACCCCATGAACTGCAGCACGCCAGGGCTCCCTGTCCACCACCAACTCCCGGAGTTCACCCAAACTCATGTCCATCGAGTCGGTGATGCTATCCACCATCTCATCCTCTGTCGGCCCCTTCTCCTCCTGCCCCCAATCCCTCCCAGCATCAGAGTATTTTCTAATGAGTCAATTCTTCACATGAGGTGGCCAGAGTATTGGAGTTTCAGCTTTAGTATCATTACTTCCAAAAAACACCCAGGACTGATCTCCTTCAGAATGGACTGGCTGGATCTCCTTGCAGTCCAAGGGACTCTCAAGAGTCTTCTCCAACACCACAGTTCAAAAGCATCAATTCTTCGGCGTTGAGCTTTCTTCACAGTCCAACTCTCACATCCATACATGACCACTGGAAAAACCATAGCTTGACTAGACGGACCTTTGTTGGCAAAGTAATGTCTCTGCTTTTGAATATGCTATCTAGGTTGCTCATAACTTTCCTTCCAAGGAGTAAGTATCTTTTAATTTCATGGCTGCAGTCACCATCTGCAGTGATTTTGGAGCCCCAAAAAATAAAGTCTGACACTGTTTCCACTGTTTCCCCATCTATTTCCCATGAAGTGATGGGACCAGATGCCATGATCTTCGTTTTCTGAATGTTGAGCTTTAAGCCAACTTTTTCACTCTCTTCTTTCACTTTCATCAACAGGCTTTTGAGTTCCTCTTCACTTTCTGCCATAAGGGTGGTGTCATCTGCATATCTGAGGTTATTGGTATTTCTCCTGGCAATCTTGATTCCAGCTTGCACTTCATACAACCTGGCATTTCTCATGATGTACTCTGCATATAAGTTAAATAAACAGGGTGACAATATACAGCCTTGATGTACTCCTTTTCCTATTTGGAATCAGTCTGTTGTTCCGTGTCCAGTTCTAACTGTTGCGTCCTGATCTGCATATAGGTTTCTCAAGAGGCAGGTCAGGTGGTCTGGTATTCCCATCTCTTTAAGAATTTTCCACAGTTTATTGTGATCCACACAGTCAAAGGCTTTGGCATAGTCAATAAAGCAGAAATAGATGTTCTTCTGGAACTCTCTTCCTTTTTCCATGATCCAGCAGATGTTGGCAATTTGATCTCTGGTTCCTCTGCCTTTTCTAAAACCAACTTGAACATCTGGAGGTTCACGGTTCATGTATTACTGAAGTCTGGCTTGGAGAATTTTGAGCATTACTTTAGAGTGTGAGATGAGTGCAATTTTGCAGTAGTTTAACCATTCTTTGGCATTGCCTTTCTTTGTTATTGGTATGTTGATATTTTCTATTTCTTCCTTGTTCAGTCCTGAGAGATCATACCTTGCTAAGAATCTGTCCATTTCTTTCAGGTTGTCCAATTTATTGGCACGCAGTTGCCTGTGTTAGTCTCTTATGATCCTTTGTATTTCTTTGGTGTTAGTTGTAACTTCTACGGTTTCATTTCTAATTTTATTGATTGTGCCCCCTCCCCTTTTGCTTGATGAATCTGGGTAAAGGTTTACCAATTTTTATCTTTTAAAAAGAAAAACAGCTTGTATTTTTCATTGATTGCTCCTATCATTTTATTCATCTCTTTATCATTTATTTCTACTCTGATCTTATGATTTCTTTCCTTCTGCTAACTCCGGGTTTTCTTTGTTTCTCTTTCTCTACTTGCTTTAGATGTAATGTTAATTTATTTGTCAGTTTTCTTGTTTCCTGAGGTAAGTTTGTATTGCTATGAACTTGCCTCTTAGAACTGCTTTTGCTATGTCACATAGGTTTTGGATCATTGTATTTTCATTTTCATTTATCTCTAGGTATCTTTTTAGTTCTTTCACTTCTTCAGTGATCTATTGGTTGTTTAGTAACATATTGTTTAGCCTCCATGTGTTTTTGGTTTTTCACATTTTTTCCCTTGTAGTTGATTTCTAGTATCATAGTATTGTGATCAGAAAAGATACTTGATATAACTTCAATATTCTTAAATTTACCAAGACTCACTTTGTGGCCCAGCATATGGTCAATCCTGGAGAATGTTCCATGTGCACTTAAGGACAATGTGCATTGTGTTACAGTGGGATGGAATGCTCTATAAATATTAGTTAATATCTGGTCTAATGTGTAATTTAAGGCTTGTGTTTCCTTATCAATTTTTCTGTCTGGAAGATCAGCCCGTTGGTGTAAGTGAAATATTAAAGTCCCCCACTATTATTGTGTTCCTGTCAATTTCTCACTTAATGGTTGTTATTGTTTGCCCTATGTATTAAGGTGCTTATATTTGGGTGCGTATATATTTAAAATTGTTATACCTTCTTCTTGGATTGTTCCTTTGATTGTTATGTAGTGTCCTTCTTTGCCCCTTATAACAGTCTCTACTTTATAAAGTCTATTTTGTCTGATATGAGTGTTGCTATTCCAATTTTCTTTTGAGTTCCATTTACATGGAATATCTTTTTCATCCCTTCACTTTCAGGTTATATATATCCCTGGGTCTGAAGTGGGTTTCATATAAACATCATATATATGGGTCTTATTTTAGTATCCATTCAGCCAGTGTTTGTCTTTTGATAGGAGTATTTAATCCATTTACATTTAAGGTGATTATGGATATGTATTTTCCTATTACAATTTTCTTAATCGTTTTGGGTTTGTTTTTACAGGTCTTTTTACTTCTTTTTTTCTCCTGTGATTTAATGACTAACTTTAGTATTGCGTTTGGATTCTTTTTCTATTTTGTGTGTGTGTATGTACTGTAGATTTTTGGCTTGTGGTAACCATGGGGTTTTGACATAGCAGTCTATATATAAACCAGATTGTTTTAAGGTCTTTTAATTTCACACGCATTTCCAATATCCTCCATTTGTGCTTTCCTCACAATTGATGGTTTTTATGTCCTACTTTGGTGCACAGATGATTTCCTATCTTTACTGTATGTTTGGCTTTACTGGTGAGTCTCTCTGTAATTTCTTCTGTCTCTATTTGTGGCTTTTTCATTTCTGCTTAGAGAAGTTCCTTTAGTGCTTGTTGCAATGCTGGTCTGCTGGTGCTGAATTCTCTTAGCTTTTGCTTTTCTATAAAGTTTTTTTTCTCCAATGAATTTGGATAAGAGTCCTACAGGGTAGAGTGTTGTATGCTTTCCTCTAAGGGTTTTAAAGTATCTGGTCTTACATCTTTAATCCATTCTGAGTTTGTTTTTGTGGTAGATTGTTTATAAAAATGGCCACATTATTTGATTCAAAATGCAGGCCTATATGAAACATGACTACACTGTCACTTTCCATTAAGAGGGTAAAGTCTGTTTTTCCCCCTGACCCACCTTGAATCTGAACTTAACCATGTGATTTTCTTTGGCCAATGGTACATTTACAAACATCACACTGGGAGACCCTTGAGAAAGCATGTGCACGGTGCTTGACCTCTCTTGCTGCTGGAAATCCAGTGCCAGCAGGTGAACATGCACAAGCTGGCCTCCTTGAGGATGAGTGACCAAATGAAGAAACCACAGTCATCCCAGGTAGGAACCTAGACATGTGGATGAGGCCATCCTAGAACACCTAGTCCAGTCAAGCTGTCTCAGGCTGGAGAAACAACTCAGCCATCATACAGAATGTGACAGACAAACATTTGTTAATTTTAAGCCACTAAATATTAGGTATGCTTTTTAAACATAATAAAATGGTAATAGACTATATATAACTAATTTCATGATGTCCTGTTATAACTTTTTTCAACAAACAGACCATTAAGCAGACCCATGTGTGTTGGATAAAACTGCTTCTATTGTACTAGTTTTATCTTCAATTTACAAATAAACAATCTGAGGCCCAGCACGTTAGATAACATTTCCGAGATAATAAGTGGTAGACCCGAGATCTGAATCTGCGTATTCTGACCCAGAGTATGGGCTGCTTAGGAAAGCCTTTGGGGTGCTGGTCCCACCTCCTTGACCAAAGTTAACTTCAGTCCTTTAAACGTCCTTCTTTTAGAAAGAAGTTATTTACTTACATCCTTTTACACTCTGATTTTGAAACACATGAATTTATTATAAATTTAAATATTATCAATCCAAGTATTGAAGTAAAAAGTTTTATTTAATATATCTGAAGGGACAATTTTAAGCCATTACTGATTTAGGGGATAGGATTATGAAGGGTGCACTGCTTTCTAATTTACATTTTTGTAATAACTGAATTTTATATAATGAACAAGTTTACACTGCAGTTTTAAAAATCAAAAACATTAGAAAAGTATACAGTACATACAAGAAGAGGGCTAATATGCGGAAAGACAAGTGAAGAGGCTTCACTTGTGCCAAAGGACCTGCCATCCTAGGTTTCCTTGAGGATCATCTGTAGAAACCTCCCCAAGCTGCCAATAAAGAAGGGGTAGGCAATTTTACACTGCCACCAGAGGACCTCAATGAAATACCAGCCCTACAAGACTGCCCTTTGCCCTAACTACCTTGCACCTGCTCCTGACCCTGAACAAGTCAGAAAAATAAGGGGGCCAGTAAGGTAGGAAGTATGGAGAAGGCAACCAAAAATATTCAGTCTTCTCATTTAGGTTTCTCTGCCTAAAGCTTTAATTTTCAAGGCAGTTTAGAGTTTGAGTTATTATTCTGAACTACACATTTTGATCCTGAATTGAGGCTTTTTGGTGACTAAACAGTTGAAAGATTATCTAAGAATGACTAGAAAAACTATGGGATCTGAGAGAAATCTCATTCAGGGTAAGGAAAAGCCTAGCTCACAGAGCAGTTTAAAAAGTCAGAAAAGAGAAATTAAGCTGTTTTCGGTTGTTGCCTATTGTGACTGATGCAGTCATCCTATTTACACACTGATAAGAAAAATGGGCTCTGTAGCAGTTAATTGGTTAGCTGGGGTTCCCTTCATAGATAATAAGTGATGGGATTCAGCTAGAAGTGTAACTCAGGTGTTCGGGTCCCCTTGCCTCTGATCATAAGCAGAAGCAGGACAGAAGGGGAAATCAAGCTAGGTGATGGACACTCACACTCCTCAAAAGCATTTTGGTCAGGACCCACAGTTCTCACTTTGGAATTCAAGTACACTTGAATCCCCACACCTCAGGCCACTGTCACTGTGGCTCTGCCTGCAGGTGGGGATGCAGTATCAACACACTGGAGTCAGACATTGTGAATCCTGCATCATGTGAAGCTTCAAACTTCAGATTCCCGTGCATTACTCCTAGTGGCTAGCTCAGAGGGTTGAATTACAGTATCCAAGAAAGGCACATTATGGGGATTCAATAAACAGCCAATTATTTATACCAACAGTAATTTCTCCCTGAGAATAACAGAAGGATCTGGGTGAGAGAAGGAACAATGCCATATCTCCAATGTCACATATTGTTTCTGCTCTTAAGTAGCTGCCCTGGGGACTGCACAGTGGGCAATGTAGGGGTAAGGTGGGGGACAGAGACTCCTATTGTATCAGTCTAGGAAGAATAATCTGAACAACCAGCTCACCATGAAGTAGTAAGGCTGATTCATCTCATTCAGGACTTCAATGTTGTCTGTGGTCACGGAGTGAATACTGTGGCACCAGACCAATGAGAAGAGCCAAGGTTCATTGACGATGTATAAGTTGATGCTGATGTTAGCTGCTTTATATTCTCTGGGAAGAAAAGGAACCCACAGGAGATTTAGATTTAGTCTTGTTTTTATCATCTAAAAGGTAAACAGCCACAATATTTGTGAAAGACTGCAGCTTAAATCACCAGAATTAGTTGGGCATGGGACAACTTATGACATGACATGTAGAATGAGCTCATGTTACAGTGAGACACAGAACTGCATTTAATACCTTTCCTCCTCAATCAACGGTAGTATGCATGTCCTAAGGGGAAAAGAAAGAAAGGAAGAAAAGAGGAAGGAAGGAAGGAAGTGGGGTGCAGAGTGAAGAAAAGATGGAGGAAAAAATGGGAGGAAGGAAAGCCCTACTAGAATTAGCCAATTTCCATGGTATAAATATTCCTATGTATGAGTGCATGCTAAGTCACTTCAGTTGTGTCCAATTCTTTGCGACCCTACAGACTTGAGCCCACCAGGCTCCTCTGTCCATGGGATTCTCCAGGCAAGAATAATGGAGTTTCCATGCCCTCCTCCAAGGGATCTTCCCAACCCAGGGATTGAACCCACGCCTCTTATGTCTCCTGCATTGGTAGGCTGGATTTTTACCACTAGTACCAGCTGGGAAGCCTTAGCCCAATTTCAACCACCACTGTTAAAACAGGTTTGCAAACCTCTTTGGCTCCAATGAGCTGGGATGAGTGAGCTCCACATACTACTGTGAAGCAAATATATTTACTTCCTTCAGAGAACCTACCACTCTCTACTCTACCTGCTTTCCTATCAGTCTTCTTTACTTGACTGTAAGCATATTAAAGCAGAGATTCTGTCTTATTAATTTCCATATATTCAGTACCTGCTTCATAAATAGTTAACTGAATGAATAAATAAATGAATACATATCTGGTAAATACTTACATTTCAAATTTTTTTAATTTAAATTTATTTATTTTAATTAGAGGCTAATTACTTTACAATATTGTATTGGTTTTGCCATACATCAACATGAATCTGCCACGGGTATACACGTGTTCCCAATCTTGAACCCCCCTCCCACCTCCCTCCCCATACCATCCCTCTGGGAATTTTTAAAAGAATTTTCAAAAGCACTGAGAGAAATGGAACCCAAATTTCCCTGTGCACTAAATGTCAGTAGATATGCACACAGTATCTATAGATATGGAAAGAAATTAAGTAGAAGACCATCTAGTAATTCTAATCAGGTTGTAATCTTCAGAGAAAACTTCTCACAAAATATACAATATAAATCCCTTCAAAATTTTTTGTTTTAACCCTGAGATGGTACAGTATATTCTAAACAGCTCTGTAGAAGCCTGGGTGTGAGTGCAGTTTTGTCATATACTAGCTTGGCAGGTTCTTAGGCTCAGTGTATAAATTGTAAGATAAAAAATCATACTACTACATTTGCAGGAGTGCTTGCAATTAGTTACCTAGTATGTTAGAATTATCTCTAAGACAATTCTACAGATCACCTAAAAGAGTTTTTAATAGAAATAAGGAAATAGTAATAAAAATCTACTTTTCAAAACTTTTTGACACCAATACAAAAAATCATTCCATTTCTATATAGAAATTGAAACAATACAATAAACAATTACTCCAAAGAAAAGTAAATACTTAGGTACTAACTTAGCAAAACCTGTAAGCCATAAACTACAAAGAACTGATGAAAATCATCAAAGACGATTTAAAAATTGAAGAGACATATGTGTTTATAAATCGGAAGACTCAACATTGTAAAGATGTCAATTCTCACAGTGATCTGCAAGCTTAATGCAATTCCTATGAAAATACTAGAAAGGATTTTTGGACAATTAGTCCAGCTGATTCTGAAGTGTATATAGTAAGGCACAGCCCAAAATTAACTAAAATGATACTAAAAAAGAATAAAGTGAGAAAGAATCACTCTACCCAATATTAAAGCTATTTAGCTACAGTAATCAAAATACTGTGGCCTTAGAAAAGAAATAGAGATTAATGGAACATAATTTAAAATCACAAAGAGTTGGACACAACTGAGCAACTGAACAACAATTTAAAAGCCATAAACAGACCCACACAAACACGTCAAAATGATCAGTTAAAGGTGCAAAATTAAATCAATGAAATAAAAGTTTTTTTTCAACAAATGGTACTAGAGCAATTGTATAGGCAAAGGCAAAAAAAAACCAAACAAACAAAAAACTTTGACCCACACCGCATAATTCATATAAAAATTGACTAAAGATGGATCACAGAGTTAAGTACACAATGTAAAACCATAAAACTTTTGGGAAAAAAACAGAAATCTTTGAGATCTAAGGGTTAGACAAAGAGTTCTTAGACTTGACATTAAAAGCATGACTCATACCATCCATAAAAGAGAAAATTGAAAAGGTAAGCCTAATCAAAATGTTAAAACTTTTGCTTTATGGAAGACTGTTAAGGAGATGGTACACTCCTGAAACAGACTGGGACAAAATATTTGCAAACCAAATATCCAACAAAGAACTATACTAAAGAACTCTCAAAATTTAACAATAAAAAATCAAGCAGTTCAGTTAAAAATGGTATGATAAGACATTTCGCTGAAGAGGATAGACCATAGCAACTTGGCACATGAGAAGATGTTCAATATCATTACTCACCAGGGAATGAAAATTAAAACCACAATGAGATACCACTACACACATAACAGAATGACTACATTTAAAAATAAATCACAATGCCCTAAACTAGCAAGGATGGAGAACCTCTGGATCATCATACATTGCTGGTGGGAACATAAAATGGTATAGGCCCTCTGAACATGTTTGGCAGTTTCTCATAAACTATATGAAACTTATAAAGTTCCTTATAAAACTTGTCAAACTATCATACCCCAGGATTGCATTCTTGGGCATTTATCCCACAGAGGTAACAACTTATATTCACAGCAGGCAATTCTGGGAAGATGGCAGAAAAAGAAACACCAGGAACTTGCCCCCATCTAAACAATAATTGCACTGGCAAAATCTACCAAATGTAACTGATTTGGCTCTATGGGGTTTATTGAAGTCTTGCAACTTTCAGGGAAGTTTTATAAGTTATGGTTAACATTGGTCAATTTCAGTAAGTAGCACAGTCTCAATTATCCACTCTGCATTCTCAGCCCTATCACAGGCAGCTGTGCCCATGTTCCTAGAGCAACCTGCACACAGCTTACGGAAGCCAAGATGGGCCAAAAGGTAACTATCCTCCAATTATTGGAGATCTGTGCTCTGATGAAACATTTGAATCTAGGTGTATCTAGGGTACACTAAGATGAACTCAAAGAGATCCACCCTATGACATATTATAACCAAACTTTCAAAAGCCAAAGGCAAAGAAAAGACTCTTGAAAGCACCTTGTTACATACAAGGATCCTCAATAACATCCTGAGCAGATTTCTCATCAGAAATTTTGGAAGACAGAAGGTAGTGGATCCACATAGTCTAAGTGTTAAAAGAAAAACCTGTCAACCAAGACGCTTATATCCAGCAAAGCCTGTCTTTTAAAAATAAGGAGTGTTATAGGAAAAAACAAATCTGACTCCATATTAGATCTGTTTATTCTAATATGCAAGTTAAATTGCATGCTCTATTGCTCTGGTGACAAGGCAAAAATGTTGCCTATGACCTGATATATATAGCACAGTTCATTCTCAAGGCTATGACTTATTCAAGTGTAACACTTTTCCATTTACATGGAGATTGTGGAACACAGAATAGCACTTATCTTGTTGGAGGTCTTCAGGAACATTGTGATGTGACCTACATAGACAGGTGCAACAACAAAGGCTACCAAGAAGTTCCAACAACCAACCACATCTTCTCTCCTTTTAGAACATAAAAAGCCCAAATTCTAACTTGGATAAGATGGTGCTTTGGGACACTCATTCACCATATTCTCAGTCTGCTGGCTTTCCAAATAAAATTGCTACTCCTTGACCCAGCAACTGTCATGTAGAAAGCAGTATGAGCTTGGATATAATGAATTTTGGTGAATTTATAGAGGATCCCTGCTGCTCATGGCCAGCTATCCCCAACTTAGAAATTATTGGATAAGGCCCTAGCAACTGGTGGGACCACATATGCTGAAGATCTTCCCTACAAAATTCCCCCGAAGTGGCCCCAGCTATCACAGCATTTGGCAGTTGGAATAAGCACTTGGTATCTGGAAGTCAACAGGTAAGTCATTGCTGTGTATAAACCAAAAACTTTATTCCTCTCTGTTTGGGGCTTTTCTTCTCAGGAATAAGTCCATTTTTTTTATTTGAGTAGGATATCCTGTTGGAGAGAGGAAACAGTTGCTGATTTTTATACAATTTTTGAACTGGTTTATCTGTTTCTTTGAATGAAAGCATCTGTGTGTGCCATTTGTTTGTTTGTCTTATATTTCTGTCTTTAAAACCACTATTGCTAAAGAAAGTCCTCTGGGGAGTGGTCTGATTACAGTTACAAACCCATGACTAAGAAAAAGAGAATATTCTATTGTAACAATGTGTGCTCACAGTACCTGTCTGGAACTCCAATGGGATTTATCTGGTTATCTTGAGACCCTGTGTACCATGTACTGCCACCTTTGCTTGTTAATTGCATCATCTGTGGTCTCCTATGTCATTGAAAGTGAGTCACTCAGTTTTATCCAACTATTTGCAACACCATGAACTGTAGCCCACCAGGCTCCTGTGTCCATGGAATTCTCCAGGCAAGAATGCTGGAGTGGGTTGCCTTTCACTTCTCCAGCCTGTGTCACTGGTATATGTAAAACCCCAAGACCAAACTTAAGGGTTTATTTAGAATTCTCTGTTTGTCTTTGAGTTTTTGTTTCACTTTGTTTTGGAACCATTTCTTCATTTACAGTCAAATCAGTCTGTGATATTTAAAACTTTTACTGATGTCAAATGGAAGAAAGGAACACACACACACACAAAAAAACTTGTCTGTTTGTGTCTGAGAGTGGGACATTCCCAGGGAGAAGAGAAAATTCCCACTTTGTTCTTAAAACTGAAAGTCTCAGCCCAGAATTCGGCTGATAGGTTTATGCCAAAGCAAAACGGTTAAGAGGAGATCAATTGCTATTTTTTATTTTATAGTAAAACACTCAAAAAGACTATACAACTCTGCAATTAGAGCTATTTTGTAAAGACTATGGGGAAGAATGATGAAATGCCCTATGTGCAAATATTTGTGCTATTACATCAGGGAAAATTAAAGAAGAAAGGGAACTAGAGTGAGGATAGGTTGTTTAAAACCTTCACCCCTGCCTGAGCCACTTGTGCCAGCCACTCTGGCTGCTATGTGAATATATCTGTCTTATTATTTCATTACTTTCCTATACAGCCAGAGCCAGTTCCCAATGCTGGGCAGGAAATGTTCGAACTGGCTCCCACACCTTATAGGGATCAATTAGAAAATCCTGTATGAGGTCCCGGAGCACAGAGACCTAGCCTGGTATTGCCATCTTAGACCTGTTAGGACAACAAGTTTGGACCAGGAGCCACTCCCTGCTCAAGCCAATTTCCCCTATGCCATTATCCTGTGAGGGCCTAAATGCAAACAGCCAGCAGGCTGGTTTTAATAAATTATTTTTAATTCAGTAAAAACCAAATAAAGATGCCTCTGAATTTTTTCAATGAATTTATCAAGCCCAAGGCAGATCCTGGGGTCTTTAAAGTGCTAGAAATGTAAAATATGAGAAAACTGCAGACATGAGATGATGCATTTGGAATGAACCTTTCTCAGTTGGTAGATGCTGCTTTTAAAGTATTCAACAACAGGAAACAATAACAGAAATAAGAAGATGCAAACAGAATGCCACTTTTCTGGCAGCAGCATTTGATTCCCAGAAGACAAGTAACATGAATAGAGGTAAGCCACCACTGAGGAAGGAACAATACACTTACTGTAAGGAGGAAGGACAGTGGAAAAAATGATTACCCTGGACTAAAACACTAAAAACAAAACAAATAAATATAGGAATCTTTCATATGGCAGAAAGAGATGATGATGAATGAAGAGGCTCAGATTATCTCTTGGACTCGAGGCACCCAATTACAACTTCCTCACAGGAGCCCAAGGTAAAACTGAGAGTGGGGCATGATCTGATTGACTTTCTGATAGACAAGGGTACTACTTTATGGTAAACATACTACTTTATGGTAAACATACTACTTTATGGTAAACACCGGGGTGGCACAGAAAACATCTCGTTCCATTTCAGTCACAAAAGTCTCTAAAGAAGTACAAAATCATTCCTTCTTACAAACTCCAGAATGCCTACTAAGGGACCTCATCCTGAAACACAGCTTCTAATATATGCCAGAGTAACCAATCCTTTTGAGTTGAGATTTCCTTTGTATATGAAATGCTCAAATAACTTTTTCACCAGAACAGATTGAGATGAGAATCCTACCCGAACCTGCTTTAAGACAATAGATGGCATTCATGAAATGCCCCCTCCAAAAAAGAGACAGAGTTCTTTACCCCCACCCCCAAGGAAATCATGATCTGACTACATGGACACCTGCAAGAACAGAGGATTCATACACCAAGAAGTTTGCACCAACCAACCACAACCCCTCCACTTGTAGTGTAAATGAAGTCTAAGTTCTAAGTTGGTGAGATGTTTCTGTGAGATACTAGACATCTTCTCAGTCTGCCAGTTTTCTGAACAAAGTTGTTAATACTTGCCCCCAACAAACCGTCTCAATTTACTGGCTTGTTGTGGAGCGAAAAGCATGAGCTTGGACTCAGTAAGAGGTGGAAATTAAGACATTCCCAAATGAAAGCTGAGGGAATTCATGGCCACTAGACTAACCCTCTAAGAGAAATTCAAGGGAGTCTGCCAAGGTAAAATAAAGTCATGAGATAGTAAATCAATGTTGTATGGTAACATAAGGATTTCAGTAAAAGTAAATACATGGGCAAATTTAAAATCTAGCATTACTGTAAAAATGGTCTGTAAATATGACTTAAATATGTCTTTATTTTTCACATAATTTAAGGCTGAAACACTTAAAGGGAAAAAAACAAAATCATTAGTCTAAAAGCTAGTATTTTTAAACTCTGGTTATCACTCCACATGTTGTTTTCAATATCATTTGAGAAACTACTACATTTAGAAGTATTATTATTTTATATTTAGGGGAACACAATGAAAAAAGATGAAGTTTTCTGACATCAACAAGCAAAAGGAGTAGGACTGGACCTGTGAAGGACAAGAGCTATTGCATATCATTGAATTTAAGCTGGTATAAATTCAATCACAGTGTCATATTGCATGGTAACTGCAATTCCCATGGTAACCATTGGAAAATTAGGTATATAATATATAAAAAAAGACTGAGGGCTTTCCTGGTGGCTCAGAGGGTAAAGCATCTGCCTGCAATGCTGGAGACCTGGGTTTGATCCCTGGGTCGGGAAGATCCCCTGGGAAAGGAAATGGCAACCCACTCCAGTACTCTTGCCTGGAAAATCCCATGGATGGAGGAACCTGGTAGGCTACAGTCCATGGGGTCGCAAAGAGTTGGACATGACTGAGCAACTTCATTTTCTTATATAAAAAAGGAAATGAGAAAAGGATTTAAATGTTTCACTACAAAAATAGCTAAACACAAAATAAAACAGTAAGGCAGGAAATAAGGGGTAAAAGATTATAAAGTATATAAAAATAACAAATTAAAACAGATGACAGAAAGAAAATAACAAATATTTACAGACATGACAGAAGTAACATGACAACAGCCCCTCTTATCAGTAATTACTTTAAATGGAAATGGATTAAACTCGCCAATCAAACAGAGATTGACAGAATGCATAAAACCACATTTCATGGTGTTTACAAGAGACTCAATTTTAGATCTGCTGTACAACAAAGTCAATCAACTATTGGCATACATATATTTCCTCTCTCTTAGACCTTCCTCTTATCCCACACACCCACCCGTCTAGGTGATCACTGAGCATACACCTGAGCTCCCTATTCTATGCAGGTTCCCACTAGCTATTATTTCCATGGTAGTATATATATGTCAATCCTAACCTTCCAGTTCATCCCACCCTCGCATTCCCACCTTTCCCCCCTTTAGTGTCCACATGTCTGTTCTCTATGTCTGCGTCTCTATTCCTGCCTTGCAAATAGGTTCATCTCTGCCCTTTTACTGGATTCCATATATATGCATTAATATGTGATATTTGTTTTTCTCCTTCTGACTTATTTCACTCTGTATGACAGACTCTAGGACCATCCACATTTCTACAAACAACCCAATTTTGTACCTTTTTATGACTGAGTAATATTACATTGTATAGATTTACAATTTTTTCTTTTTTTGTATTTTTTGAACATTAATAAAAGTTTCAATACAGCAAGAAAACATAATAATTATAAACATTTATGCACATAATACAGACAAGCAAAATTTATAAAGCAAACACTGACAGAATTGAAACTGTATTATAATAGTTGGAGATTTTAATACCCCACTCTTACTAACAGACAGAACAACCAGACAGAAGATAAATAGGGAAACAGAGGACTCAATCAATACAAGAAACTTACTGTACCTAACAGACATATGCAAAATGCTCCACCCAACAATAGGATGCACAAACTTCTCAAGTACACATGGGACATTTTCAGGACAGACCAGATGTTTGGCCACAAAATCTCAATAGACTTAAAAAGATAGGTAACAGGACAAAGTTAGAAGTCAATAACAACAACAAAAAAAAAAATTTACATGTTTGTGGAACTTAATACACTTTCAAGAAACCAGTGGATCAAAAAAGTAATCCCTAGGCAAACTATAAAATATTTGGATATGTGATGAAAATAAAAACAAAATCCATGGGATGTAGCAAAAGTAGTGCATGGGGGAAAATGTATATCTAAATGCGAACATTTAAAAAAAAAAAAAAGAAAGATCTCAAATTAAAAACCTAACTTTAAAATTTAAGAAAATGGAAAAAGCAAAACGAAGAAAATAATAAAGATCAAAACAGAAATAAACAAAATGAAGAACAGAAAACCAACAGAGAAAAATCAATGAAACCCAAGGTAATTCTCTGAATATATCAATAAAATTGATAAGCTTTTAACTTGATATACAAACATGAAAAAGAGAAAAGACTCAAATTACTGAAGTCAGAAATTAAAGTGGGAAAATTACCACCAATTTAACAGAAATATGAGGGTTATAAGAGAGTACTATAAGGAATCATATCCCAACAAACTAGATAAACTCAATGAAATGGACAAATTCCTAGAAACATAAAACCTACCAAGACTGAATCAGAAAAGAAAGCAGTAAAGAATAAGAAAAGGCAAATAGACCTACAATGGGTAAAGAAATTGAATCATTAACCAAAACTCTCCAAACAAAGAAAATTCCTGGACCCAAAGACTACACTGGTAAATTTTATCAAACATTCCAAGAATAACAAATACCAAACCATTAGGATGGCTACATCAAAAAACCAGAAATCAGTAAGGATGTGTTAACATGGAAAACTTGGAACATTTGTGTCCTGTTTTTACAGCCACTGTGGAAAACAGTATGGTGTTTACTCAAAAAATTAAAAAAATAATGCATACAATCCAGCAACTCTACTTTCTGGTAAATACCCAAAAGAATTGAAAGCAGGGTCTTGAAGGGCTATTCATATACCCATGTTCCAAGCTGCCTCTTTCACAAGAGCTAAGATGTTCAAGCAACCCAAATGTCCATCAGCTAATGATGGATAAGAAAACTGTGGTACATACATATAATAGACTATTATTCAGCCTTAAAAAGGAATGAAATCCTATAATGAATGAATTCACCATGGATGAACCTTGAGAACTTCATCCTAAGTGAAATAAGTTAGTCTTAGACAAATATGTGATTCCACTTACATGAATCAAATCACAAACAGAAACACTCTGTTGAGGGATTGATGAAGGTTCATTGTTTAATGAGAATTTGAGTTTACAAGATGAAAGTGTTAGGAAGGTAGATGGTGGTGATTGTTGTATAACACAGTGAATGTACATTAAAACCACAGTATTTTATATTAAAAATAATTGCAAAAGTAAGTTTTATATGCATTTTAACACAATGAAGACACTTTTTAAAGAATGGGGAATCTGAGTGAGTTATAGACAGTTAAAAAATCATGTTCTCAGAGTCCATAAGACTGTTCTATACATCAGTGTCTCTTTTGCTGTCTCGTACACAGGGTTATTGTTACCATCTTTCTAAATTCCATATATATGCTTTAGTATACTGTATCAGTGTTTTTCTTTCTGGCTTACTTCACTCTGTATAATAGGCTCCAGTTTCATCCACCTCATTAGAACTGATTCAAATGTATTCTTTTTAATGGCTGAGTAATACTCCATTGTGTATATGGACTCTGTGAGAGAGGGAGAGGGTGGGAAGATTTGGGAGAATGGCATTGAAACATGTAAAATATCATGTATGAAACGAGTTGCCAGTCCAGGTTCGATGCACGATACTGGATGCTTGGGGCTGGTGCACTGGGACGACCTAGAGGGATGGAATGGGGAGGGAGGAGGGAGGAGGGTTCAGGATGGGGAATACATGTATACCTGTGGTGGATTCATTTTGATATTTGGCAAAACTAATACAATTATGTAAAGTTTAAAAATAAAATTAAATTAAAAAAAAATCATGTTCTCATGAAAACCTATACTCAAATGTTCATAACATTTATCTATAATAAATGGAAACAATCAGATATCTTTCAGTTGATGAATAATTATACAAATATTAGTACATTCATACAATGGAATATTATCCATCAATGAAACTGAAAAAACTGTAGATGCATGCAACAATCTGGATGAATGTCAAAGGGAATTATACTGAATGGAAAAAAGGCCAATCACAACAGGTTGCATACTCTGTGATTCTTCTATATGACTTTCTTAAAACGACAGGATTATAGAAGTGCAGAAGAAATTAGTCATTGAGAGGGGTTAGAGTTTGAGGTGAGTAGATGCAGATGGAAGGAAGGGGAGTGTGGTTATCAAAGGGCAACAAAAGTAATACTTCTGGTGATTCCAGTCGAGGTTCGATGCATGAGACAGAGTGCTTAGGGATGGTGCACTGGGATGACCCAGAGGGGTGGGATGGGGAGGGATACGGGAGGGGGGTTCAGGATGGGGAACACATGTACACCCATTGCCGATTCATGTCAATGTATGGCAAAACCCACTACAATACTGTAAAGTAATTAGCCTCCAATTAAATAAATTAAAACATACACACATACACACACACACTTGTAAAAAAAATTAAAAGAAAAGAAAAACTGGAGCTAGAAATTAAGAGCTTTGAATCCAAGGCTAAGGAGATTGAACTCTTTCCTATAGGGGAATCCTCAGGGTGTTTGAGTGAAACATTGACATTTACATGTTTAGAAGCAACTTCCTATAGCACTGTGGCTAATAAGGAAGGAGGCCAGGCTAGTGGTATCTTAAGAATCTCTCTTCACCTCTCCAAAAAACTAGAAATGATCATTCATGGGGTATGTTTGCTGAGCCTATGCAAAACTGAAGGTATTCCTAGCAACTTCTCCCTACCTTACCTCCATATCTTTAAAATTCAGTAAGTCTGTATTATCTTAGGTCTTGAGATGTTAATGACTTTGAATAATTGTCAACACTTGCAATTATAATGACTGGTACTTTACCATTTCTCATAATGAGCAATGCTAATTAAAATTGTGCTAGAAAAAAAAAGTAATACTTCTGGTGATTAAACCAGTCTATCTTGGTTGTGCTGTTAAGATCCACAAACATATATATGATAAAACTGCACAGAACTATAGATACAAAACACACATAAAATGAATGTAAGTAAAACTTGGGAAATTTGAGTAAGATTGGTGGGTTTTATCAATATCAAGAGCTTAGTTTCGATATCATACTATTACAAGTTTTACCAATGGAGTAACACATCATCACATCATCATTTTGTATTATTTCCTACATGTTAACATGCAATCATTTCAAAATAAAAAGTTTAAAAAATACTATAGACTATTTTTTAAAATACAATACAAAGGTACTCTGGGTTTGGTTTTTCCAGCAGTCACGTATGGATGTGAGAGTTGGACCATACAGAAGGCTGGAGCGCTGAAGAATTGATGCTTTCGAACTGGTAGTGTTGGAGAAGACTCTTGAGGGTCCCTTGGACTGCAAGGAGATCAAACCAGTCAGTCCTAAAGGAAATCAACCCTGAATATTCATTGGAAGTATTGATGCTGAAGCTGATACTCCAGCGCTTTGGCCACCTGATATGAAGAGTTGATTCATTATAAAAGACCCTGATGCTGGGAAAGATTGAAGGCAGGAGGAGAAGGGGACAACAGAGGACAAGATGGTTGGATGGCATCACCAACTCAATGAACATGAGTTTGAGCAAGCACCAGGAAATGGTGAAGGACAGGGAAGCCTGGCATGCTGCAGTCCATGGGGTCACTAAGAGTCAGACATGATGGCGTGACTAAACAACAACAACAACTCTGGGTTTTATATCAAAAGTATTATAACAAGAAGAGCACAAAGGGCAGAAGGTAGTAAATAGAACTGTGTTGTCTTAAGGCTTTAATATTTTGTATTTTATATTATAGAATAATATTAATTTACAGTAGATTATAATAATTATTATAATCCCTAGAGCAACCACTAAAAAATAATTCAGAAACATAAAAGCCTATGGAGGAGACAGAAAAGAACACTAAAGAATTAGAAATTAACTAAGAAATTAAAACATAGGAAAGAACAACCAAAACAACTCACCAAGAATAGAGAGGATACATAGGAAAAAATGGTCTTAATTATAATGTAAACCCAAATATACCAGGTAAACTAAATATTAATGGACCAACGATTCTCATTAAAAAATAGCCATTAAAAAGAATACATTTGAATCAGTTCTAATGAGGTGGATGAAACTGGAGCCTATTATACAGAGTGAAGTAAGCCAGAAAGAAAAACACCAATACAGTATACTAACACATATATATGGAATTTAGAAAGATGGTAACAATAACCCTGTGTACAAGACAGCAAAAGAGACACTGATGTATAGAACAGTCTTATGGACTCTGTGGGAGAGGGAGAGGGTGGGAAGATTTGGGAGAATGGCATTGAAACATGTAAAATATCATGTATGAAACGAGTCGCCAGTCCAGGTTCGATGCACGATACTGGATGCTTGGGGCTGGTGCACTGGGACGACCCAGAGGGAGGGTATGGGGAGGGAGGGGGGAGGAGGGTTCAGGATGGGGACTACATGTATACCTGTGGCGGATTCATTTTGATGTTTGGCAAAACTAATACAGTTATGTAAAGTTTAAAAATAAAATAAAATTTAAAAATAAATAAATAAATAAATAAAATAAAATAAA
Organism: Bubalus bubalis; assembly: GCF_019923935.1. Classification (NCBI taxonomy): domain Eukaryota; kingdom Metazoa; phylum Chordata; class Mammalia; order Artiodactyla; family Bovidae; genus Bubalus; species Bubalus bubalis. The sequence goes on along the minus strand of NC_059161.1, from coordinate 99,584,811 downwards.
ATTTTAAAAAAAAGTTAAAAAAAAATAGACATTATCCTCATAAATATAAAAGCAAGAACCAATAATCTGTTTATAAAAGATGCACTTTAAACATAAATATGCAAAGCAGTTGAAAGACAAAGGACAAAAATAAAAACAAACACAAACAGTAACTATAAGAAAATGTAGCAATATTAATAAAAGCAATATTTAGACAAAAATTATAACCAGAGACCATGGATATTTCATAATGAAAGGGTGAATTCACCAAGAAGATCTAACAATTCTAAATTTAAATGTATTTTTTTAAAGTGTTTAAAATATAAGAAGCCAAACAACAACCGTAATAACAATAACAATAAACAGAGCTAAAGTGAGAAGTAACATAAATCAGCAACCAGAGTGGGAGATATCAATACCCCTCTCTCCATAATTGACAGATGAGGCATTTGGAGCCCTTAATTTCTCTGGTGAGGCAGACCCCACTGCTGGGCATACACACCAAGGAAACCAGAATTGAAAGAGACACGTGTACCCCAATGTTCATCCCAGCACTGTTTATAATAGCCAGGACATGGAAGCAACCTAGATGTCCCTCAGCAGATGAATGGATAAGAAAGCTGTGGTACATATACACAATGGAGTATTACTCAGCCATTAAAAAGAATACATTTGAATCAGTTCTAATGAGGTGGATGAAACTGGAGCCTATTATACAGAGTGAAGTAAGCCAGAAAGAAAAACACCAATACAGTATACTAATGCATATATACGGAATTTAGAAAGATAGTAACAATAACCCTGTGTACGAGACAGCAAAAGAGACACTGATCTATAGAACAGTCTTTTGGACTCTGTGGGAGAGGGAGAGGGTGGGATGATTTGGGAGAATGGCATTGAAATATGTATAATATTATATATGAAACGAGTTGCCAGTCCAGGTTCGATGCACGATACTGGATGCTTGGGGCTGGTGCGCTGGGACATCCCAGAGGGATGGTATGGGGAGGGAGGAGGGAGGAGGGTTCAGGATGGGGAACACATGTATACCTGTGGCAGATTCATTTTGATATATGGCAAAACCAATACCATATTGTAAAGTTACATAAAATTTAAAATAATAATAATAAAAGAAGTACGAAGGCAGGTGACAATGGTCTAATCTTGTCGATATGATAGCTACTTCTTTTATAAATAGAATAATATTTACTGTGAAGACAGGCCTTATGCATAGAATATTTTTATTTATTTTTTTAGAATATTTTTAAAAAGGATTTCCTAGTTGAATGTTTATTATATATTTTGTAAGTAATTATAGAATGTGGATTTATGAGGAATGGCTCCCTGGAGAAGGTCACATAAACTACATATCTCTTTGGGAATACTAAATGTAGATGTTCTGTAACACAAATGCTCCCCTCTAAGTGAAACAGCTCTGCAAAAACTCACTTGGAGCTCTTATCTATTACTGTAGGCCATAGAGTATGAATCCAATAAAAGAAAAAGCCTGCAAAGCTGAAATCAGTGACTGACCTTTCCTTACTTTCTCTAAACCTCTTGATTGACTGCTGCACCTTTGAAATTAATAATAAAGCTTCATAGTAGGTAAGTTCTATGTTGTGTGGGAGTTTGATCTGCGACAAACAAAGTATTAGAAAAAGAAGGGGAAAATACAGTATAAAATGTTTAAAAAGGCTGTCAACCAAATTAAACTGACCAATATTTACAGAATACCACATCCAAGAAGAGAAGAGAGCTCATCATTTTTAGGTGGACATGGGCAATTCATCAAGACAAATGATTTAGTAGGCAAGGAGACCAGTTTAAATACATTTAAAGTATTGAAGTCATAGAGACTTGTTCTTTGGTCACAATGAATTTAGAGAAGGAAATGGCAACCCACTCCAGTATTCCTGCCTGGAAAATCCCATGGACAGAGGAGCCTGGCGGGCTACAGTCCATGGGTCACAAAGAGTCAGACACAACTGCATGACTAACAAACACACACACACACACACACACACACACAATGAATTTAAGTCAAAAGCAAATAACACTAAGGATAGATGCATAATACATTTTTAAAAGGTCAGCAGTTCATTACTAAGTAATCTATGAGTCAAGTGGGAAATAAAACACTTTTTAAATATTTTAAATTGGATGTTGTGGAATGTGAGTAATGCTTGTACGGTAATTTATAGCTTTAAATGTTTATTCTAGAGAAAATTTAGAATCAAACGCCTAATTTTCTACCTAAAGAAACTAATAAAAGAAGAGCAAAGTAAACCTAAAGGAAATATAAAAAATAAAATAAAGATAACAGCAGTCAATGAAATATGAAAGAAAATTTGCAACAGAATATAGCTAATGAAGCTACAATTTGGTTTTTGAAATGGTTAGTACAATTCATAAACCTCTAGCAAGACTGACCAAAAATGGGAAAATAAAAATGTCTAATACTAAATGTACTGGACCTACAGGTGACAGCTGAACAACATTCTGAATGTACTAAATTCTACTGAATTTTTACTTTAAATTGGTTAATTTTATGGGAATTTCATCTCAACAAATTAGTTTTCAAAATTAAAAATTTTAAAAACATTTAAAATTCCCACATCAGAAATAAATCAGAGGACATCTTTGTATGCTTACATTAAATACAATGTATTTAAAGCATTCTCAGTCAAAATGGCAAGGTCACAATGTCTTGCATTAGTGGTCTGATCAAAATGAACACAGATACTGCATTGGAAATGTGATTGGAATAAATATTTGGATTTAAACAGTATACAACTAACAAGGTACAACTGCTGAATTTCTTAAAATTCAGTGTTTCTTGAGGAGAAGTGCTCGGAATAGTCTGGTTCATGAATAATCATGATCCACCCTGTAGTGTAGTTATATTTTAAAAACCCTTATACTCCTCTACTAGAATATATGGGTTTCCTTACAAAAAGAATCATATCTTGCTTGTGTTGACTTTTCACTAAAACTAGTTAACTGGTCTATATACATATTACTATTGGGGAAATATCTGCTGAGCTAAATTAAACTGCTTTTCTTTTTTGATGTTCAAAAACAAGATTCATTATAGACAATTTTTCAAAACAAGTAACTTCCAAAGTGTCATATTAAACCATGTAAAGTTTAGATAGTGAAATAAGTCACTGAGTCATCAGAAATAGCACTATTCAGTTTCAGTATTTCTACTGCTTATGGCTGCTGACTTCAAGTACCTAGCCTTGAGGTTGGCAGGCTTGCCCTACAGCAGCAACAAACAAGTCGCAGGTCTCAAAATCTTTCAATAGTGAGATACAGGTTAGTTCAAATGAGATATGGCTTTTATTTTCAATCTAAGTGTGTTCTCAAATTGGACTAATACTCTTATCCTTTTGCTGGCTATGCAAGAAGTCACATGTGGAAACTTGAGCTTTTTGATGCTATTTTTGTGATATGTCTTTGTGCTGAGGGTACACCATTTCTGACTGCCCGACTGGCATGCCACTTGGACAGCTCCTGCTTACCAGTTCCTAAGAGTGAAGATATGCTGTCCCAACACTCAGGCATAACTTCACTCTTAGGAACTGGTAAGCAGGAGCTGTCCACGTGGCATGCCAGTCGGGCAGTCAGAAATAGTGTACCCTCAGCACAAAGACATATCACAAAAATAGCATCAACTGAGTGTTGGGACAGCATTTGCATCTCCTTAAATAATCACAAAATCCTGGGCTGAAGTTGAACATGCACCTGGACACATTCATCTAGCCTATGGTTCTCAATGGGAGCAATAATCATTTTCTCAGATGACATGTGGAAATATCTAGGGCATTTGAGATTGTCACAATGATGCAGTAACATCACTGGATGCTAAATATCCTACAATGTGGAGGAAGAGTCCTGAGCAACACAACTGAACACTCTCCAAAGTTAGTAGTGTCTCCTATTGGTCCAACCCACCTTCAACCACAACAAAACAAAAAGAGAAACTTCTCCAAGGACACGCTGCTTCTCAGAACCATTCACAGGAATGAACTAATTAGTCAAGACAGGAATAAGGGGTGAGATCCTTCAGAAAGAAACTCTAGAAAATACCCTGTTTGATTATAAAAATTTTGTTTTGTTGGATTCTGATTGCACTGGTATGACCCAGAGGATTGATATGGGGAGGGAGGAGGGAGGAGGGTTCAGGATGGGGGACACATGTATACCTGTGGTGGATTCATTTTGATATATGGCAAAACCAATACAACATTGTAAAGTTATAAAATAAAAGAAAAGAAAAAGAAAAAAAAATTTGTTATGGGGATAACACTTTGCAGAAACTTGTCTAAGTCATAAGTGTGGTCATTACTTGTCTGATGGGTAGGCCAGGATTTGAAAACGAGTCTGTGGTCTACCAACCACTTGACACATAATAAAAGCTCAATAAATGGAAGCTATTATAATTAATTTCAACTACTAGTAATCTAAATAATAATTATGAGAAAAAATTCAACTAGAAACATTTCCTATATGAAAATAAGTAAAAAGAGACAGAAATACATATACATAATATAATTTTCTAATGTTGAAAGAAAAAAAAATGACATATTTTTGATCAATTCCTCTATGGTCAAAGAGCCAGGAAAAGTAACACAAGTGCATCCAGCAGCCAAGTTCATGGCTTCAAATATAAAAAGGTACCTATGGGAACTCCTACTAACCCCAAGAGATTTTGGATATACATCTATAACTACAGCATTGGTGATATCTACATCTCTTAACTGATGCCTATGTACATATACATCTGTATCTCCAAGGAAGCTGTGTCTTGGAAGCATTTAGAATTATCTGAAAAATTATTTTAAAATCTAATAGAAAGGGTATAGGGATTAACATGAGCAGTGACTAATAACAGTTGAGTCTGAAAAAGGTTACCATTTCATTCCCAGGTGCTTTTAATTCAGAAAATCTGTCCCTAATTATATATTTATAAATGTGGTATGAAAATGATTTTACTTTATTCTCATACTAGGATGTTTTAAGTTGTTTTTTCCCTTTTATTTATTTTTTTAAATTTATTTATTTTAATTGGAGGCTAATTACTTTACAATATTGTAATGGTTTTTGCCATACATTGAGATGAATCCACCAAGGGTGAACATGCATTCCTTATTCTGAACCCCTCCCACCTCCCTCCCCATCCCATCCCTCAGGGTCATTCCAGTGCACCAGCCCTGTCTCATGCATCGAACCTGGACTGGCAATCTATTTCACATATGATAATACATGTGTTTCAATGCTATTCTCTCAAATCATCCCACCCTTGCCTTCTCCCACAGAGTCCAAGAGTCTGTTCTTTACATCGTGTCTCTCTTGCTGTCTCACATATAGGGTCATCATTACCATCTTTCTAAATTACATATGTATGCGTTAATATACTGTATTGGTGTTTTTCTTTCTGACTTACTTCACCCTGTATAATAGGCTCCAGTCTCATCCACCTCATTAGAACTGATTCAAATGCATTCTTTATAATAGCTGAGTGATATTTCATTGTGTATATGTACCACAGCTTTCTTATCCATTCGTCTGCCAATTTTATGGTTTTTGAAATAATGATTTAATTATGCCCTGGGTTATTCCTATAAGAGATCTAGATATCTGTATCACAAAGCCATTTATAAGGTACTGTGATCTATCTAGTAATGGCAGAGGAAATCATCAACTTTTTGAGCTCTGACTTTCACTGATAACATTATATAAAAAGAAAAAGAGCAACAATGATAAGAGATTGGAGCACAAGGATAAGGGGCTGAAGATGGTCCCAGGAAGAGAACCCATCATTGATAAATGTTTGTTGGCAGAGGATGGGAGGGGCAGAAGGAGGAAAATACGGGATTCCAAACAGATAACCGCACACAGATGCCCTGAGGAGGAACCTAAGTACCTTGGCTGGGATGCAGATTTTGTGCAAGTAAGGCAATACATGCCAAAAGAGGTATGATCAGTTACCTCAATCCATTGTAGTACAACCTCTTATAGTCAACATTTATTCTAGTGATATTTTCATCCGCAAGTTCCTGAAGGGTATAAAATGTGCCCACGTGCTGAAAACCAGGAGCTTTGCTCTTGATATACCTTCTCTCAGAACCTGGTAACCAAGCAATCTATAAGGAGAAATAGGACGTCTTTCAGTGGATAATCAGCAGTCTAGACACAAATAGCCCCATGTAGAATGGGAGGAGACCCATTCCAGCATGTGTACATTTTACAGGGAGCAGAGAGATTCCAGCCTTTGGTGAAAGAGTCAACCTGACTTAATATTGTCTAATGAACTTTTTTACAATTTGCTTTAAATTGGAAGATAATTGCTTTAGATTGTTGTGTTGGTTTCTGCCATACAACATTTAACGAACTCCTATAATGAGGCTTTCACCAAGGTTGTTCCGGAGCTGAGTTTTCCCAGTTAACATCATGGGACCAAGGGTCCATGGTGATATCATACTAGCCAAAGTGGATGAGGAGTTGGTAGGTGTGGATTAAAAGTCAGACTTATAAACATCTCCTCTGGCTGATGATGCTAAAAATCATCTTTGAGCAGAGTCATATCCTGCTAACAGAGGATGCTATTATGACTCATCTGTAGAAATAGTTCTGTTTGCAAAGATACATACTTGTTTCACTCATAGCATTGTTCCATATTTTGAAATTTTAAGACATTTGGAATGATTAGCTGCCAAAATGCAGCAAGTTCTGAGAAACATGATGAAAAAATCTCTGCTCAAATAAGAACCAGATGTCCTTTCTATATTACTAATGAAAACCAAATCCTCAAAGCCTTAGTGTTCCATGCCCAGGCCCTTTCTAATAGATGTATGTTGATGATGGTGAAGGTCACATTGTGTAGCAATCATACACATTCCCTTTTAACACACTGGTGACATTTCATTTGGTTTGGAACAGCAAACAGCCTCAATGTTTTCCCCAATGATGTAAATTTAACTGGGTCATTCTTAGATTGCCACATGTAGCTGTATAAGCAACCAACTCCCATTTCTATAGAGAGCAGAATTATTTAAGGATCCCAGGAAAGATCTACAAGGTAGGCCAGGTTCAAATGCTATGCTCTTGGGACAAGCAATCCACCTCCCAACCTCTATCATAAATATTGAGATAGACATACCAGATGTTGCTCAATCTTAGAGTCAAGGATCACTCTTACTACAAGGCGGATATATGATGATCTGGAAGGATGTCTTGAAGGAGGAGAATTAAGATCAAATATCACCAATTTTTTTTCCTTCTGTGCAATTGCCAATAAATCAGTTAGTTTAGCAATCCTCTGATTTCTTGCTCTTTCCTTATCATCCTCTGATAAGGGTTTCATACGAAAAAATGGTTTGATCTAAAAATAAGTACATCAGAGAAAACATTGGCTCCTATCAAAAGCATTTTCCAATTCTCCTGTGTTTAGCCCCACACCCAGCCCTACCTCCATGTTGATCCATTACCATTCAACCCGCCAGGACTTCTGAAATACTGGTCCTGAGATAAGAGTTGCCAAGAAGAGAAATTAAATGTAATTTCCATTGGAAGTGATGGTATTTGCAATTATTTATTGCATATCTTAGAACCTGTTGTATTTGCACTAAAGGTTCTTCCTATTATTTTCTATAGCTCCATTTTCAAACTTTTTTAAAACTCAAGGTAATGCAATTCATTTTTAGTTTCAATGGTCTCCCACATTCTCTCTCACTGTTCTAGTTATGGGCAATGAAAAAAAAGAAATACGCTTTAGCTTCAGACTGAATTGGATTCAAACCCACCTCTATCATACATCTGCCTCCCTTGCCACATTCACCTGTTACAAACCTGTTCTCTACTTGCACAGCTTAGTTCAAATGCTACCTCCTCATGAAAACGTCCTGAAATATTTCTGAACTAAAGAGACTTTGATGGCATGAAACTCCAATGACTAATTTTATGCCTTTTTAATCCTGTTCTCTATACTTACTTATTTGCATACGTCTTAAACCGAATTCAAATCTTGGCTTCATATGCTTCTTGCTTTCTAACCTTGGTAAAACCATTTATATTCTCAAAGTCTTTATTGTTCGAACTATAAAATGGGAAAGGGGAGGAATAATCTATGTATTTCTTATGATTATTTTGATGATTAAATACAGTAAAATATTTTCTGGGTCTAGGAGAATGTCTGGTATACAGAATACTGTACAATTCACAACAGTCCCCTCACTTTTCTACTTCTACTCAGTGTAACTTTCTCACAGCAGGAACTGTCAGCTTTTTTAAGACACAGCATTTTATCTTACACCTCAGTCCATATATATATATATATATATATAGTCTATATTAAACTTAGTAGATGGCTACTTTTACCATTATTTGCCAATTTTAGATCACTTGTTGGTAAAGTTGGTGATAGATGGCTATTTTTCAGAAGGAAGCATTAGCTACCTCACATTTTCTCAAGACTAAAGTATTCTTCCTTTATCTCAACACAACTTAATCTTCATTCTTACTCTGCTGCTGCTGCTGCTGCTAAGTTGCTTCAGTCGTGTCCGACTCTGTGCGACCCCATAGACAGCAGCCCACCAGGCTCCCCCGTCCCTGGGATTCTCCAGGCAAGAACACTGGAGTGGGTTGTCATTTCCTTCTCCAATGCATAAAAGTGAAAAGTGAAAGTGAAGTTGCTCAGTCATGTCTGACTCTAGCAACCCCATGGACTGCAGCCTACCAGGCTCCTCCGTCCATGGGATTTTCTAGGCAAATGTACTGGAGTGGGGTGCCATAGCCTTCTCCATCATTCTTACTCTACCCTCTGTATTTCTTCTCGTTCCCATAACACCCTAAGAAAGCTGCCCTTTCTCACTTTTTTCTCAAGAAAGAAAGAATCATATTTCATAATACCAACAAGGCAGATCATCAGTATTGAATTAAACCATGGTCGAGATCTGAGCTGAGTCAATAATTCTTTTCTTAATCCTCATAAATATAGGAATTTGCTTCATAACTCAAGATTTCCCTAGACTCTACCAGTTCTCAACTAAATGATTCACTTAACTGCTAGACCTTCATGTGGGGAAAACAGTGGAAAAAACTGGACGGGAAAGATCAAAAACAGATTTAAATAACTCATTTGTGCTTAATTTCTAAAATGCCCCCAAATGGCAAAGGGAATAGGAAATCCATTATACAAGGATATTCATGAAGCCTTTCCCTTAAGGACAACTTGAACAAAAAAACATTTAAATAGCAAAAACTATCAAGATTAACAGGAGGGCTTAAAACTAGATTCCAGTAGTTTTAAATAGTAATATGGGTAATCTAATAGCTTAGGTAAATCAGGCCTCACCTTAAAATACTCAGAAAAATACACTGGAATGGGAAAAAGCCAATTTAGACTATCTCTAGCCTATGACTGAACATTTTAAAGGCTCTAGTAAGTAACAAGCTAAAAATAAAGACAAATTCTCCACAAAACACCTTGTTTCTGAAGTAAAAAACGGTATTAAATGGTTCTCAGTTCTCTATATCTGTGCGTAGAGAAATTACAAGTAGAAGGGCTGCTGGATGATCCAACTTATCAATTTGTTAAGAAACAGGACAATTAGAGTTGTGGCCAGTATGGCAGAGTAGAAAAACCCTCCACTCACCTTCTCCCACGGACACACCAGGACTACAACCACGGGCAGAACAAGCATCTATGAGATCAACCTAAAGACTTGTGGTGGTACAGTGGATAGAAATCCACCTGCCAATGCAGGAGACATGGGTTCAATCTCTAGTCCAGAGAGCTTCCACATGCCGTGGAGCAACTAAGACCGTGTGTCACAACTACTGGAGCCCACGCTCTAGGGCCCACAAGCCACAGCTAAGGAACCCCTGTGCCACAACTACTGAGGCCTGAGTGCTGCAACTACAGAAGCTTGTGCAGCTAGAGCCTGTGCTCAGCAACAAAGGAAGCCACGACAAGGGGAAGCGTGGATACCACAATGTAAAGTAGCTCCCACTCACTGCAACTAGAGAAAGTCAGAACACAACAAGGAGGATCCAGCACAGCCAAAAATAAATACACTTAAAAAAAACTAGCAGAGAACATTTCCACAATTACAGATATAAAAAAGGAATCTAGAGACGTTATACAGTTAAGACCCATATGTCAGGGAGGCAATCCACAAAAGGAAGGATAATCAAAACTGCAGAATATTCTCCCCAGAATCATGGGGTCTGGGCCCCACATAAGACTCTCCAGTCCAAGGGTCCTCTACTGTTGATCAACAGAAGAATGGATAAAGATAGGATACATATATACAATGGAATATTACTCAGCTGTAAAAAGGAACAAAATTGGGTCATTTGTAGAGATGTGGATGTATCTAGAAGTCAGTCAGAAAGATAAAAACAAATATCATATATGAACATTAGCATATATGTGGAATATAAAAATGGTATAATTATTTTATTTGCAAAACTGAAATAGAGATACAGATACGGAGAACAAATGTTTGAACACCAAAGGGGAAAAGGGGATGTATGGGATGAATTGGGAAGTTGGGATTGACATATACACACAATTGGTACTACGTATAAAATATATAACTAAGGAGAACCTACTGTATAGCTAAGGGAACCCCATTCAGTGCTCTATGGTGACAAATGGGAAGGAAATCCAAATAAGAGGGAATATATGTATATGTATAGCTGATAAACTTTGCTATACAGTTGAAACAACAGGGTAAAGCAACTATACTCTGATAAAAATTAATTTTAAAAACACAAACACATGGAAGCTAAACAATATGCTATTGAACAGTCAATGAGTGATCAACATGTCAGAAAAAAAAATTTTTTTTTAGTAGCTGGAGACAAATGGAAACCCCGAGATCCAAAAATCTATTGGATGCAGAAAAGGCAATTCTAAGAGGGATGTCTACAGTGATACAAGTCTACCTCAGGTGAAAAAAGAAAATCTGAAAATATGCACCTAAAGGAAAGTACAAAGTGAAAAAACAAAATCCAGTGTTAGTCAACAAAAGACACAATGAAGATCAAAGCATAAATATACAAAATGAAGACTAAAACAACTAAAGAATAGATCAATGAGCCTAAGAGCTGGTTCTTTGCAAAGATAAACAAAATTCATAAAACTTTAGCCAGAATAATCAGGAAAAGTGAGGAATGGCCCAATTAAATAAAATAAGAAATGAAAGAGGAGCTACAACTGACACCACAGAAATACAAAGGACTGCAAGAAATAACTGCAAATAAACATATGCCAAAAAATGGACAACCTATAAGAAATAGATAAATTCTTAGCAAGGTACAATCTCTCAAGACTGAATATGGAAGAAATAGAAAGCATGAACAAAACAATTACTAGTAACGAAACTGGTAACCTAAAATTCCCAACAACAATACTCCAGCTCCTGCCAGCCAGTTTAACAGGTGGATTATACCTAATTTTAAGAAAAGAGTTAACACCTGTCCTTCTCAAGCTATTCTACAAGCTTGAAGTTTCATTTTTATATGCAATCGAAAAACCAAAACATGCAAACATAACAAAATCAAACAGCATCACAGACGTAAAGAATAAACTAGTAGTTGCCAGAGGGAAGGGAGGATGAATAAAACAGATGAGATTCAAAGGTACAAACTTCCAGTTATAAAATAAAAATAATAAGGAGGTTATAAAGCATAGGGAATATAGTCAATAATATTGTAATAATTTTTATGGTGAGAGGGTAAACAGACTTATTGTGATCATTTTGTAAAGCATAAAAATATCAAATTACTATGTCCTCCATCTGAAACTAATATAATATTCTAAGTCAATTATACTTCATTTTTTTTAAAAAAAAGGACAATTATGCAAAATCTTCTCAATGACTCCATTTAGAAGGAAATACTACCACTCAACAGGTAATCCTGAGGAAGTGAAGTGAAGTTGCTCAGTCGTGTCCAACTCTTTGCGACCCCATAGACTATAGCCTACCAGGCTCCTCTCTCCATGGGATTTTCCAGGCAATAGTACTGGAGTGGGTTGCCATTTCCTTCTCCAGGGGATCTTCCCAACCCAGGGCTCGAACCCAGGTCTCCCGCATTGTAGACAGATGCTTTACTGTATGAGCCACCAGGGAATCCTGAGGAGAACTAGCCAAAAATATAAACAGCAATATCATTTTTTATTGAAACAAGGGCCACTACCTTTACTATTCATCCCACTATGGTAAAAAATCAGATTACTTAGAGCTTAAAACCGCTCAAATGGTGGGAATTTTTAACAATATTAAGTCCTTTTCCGTGAACCAACCTACAACTTTTACTTTGAGACCACTGTCATAACACCTCTTTGTTCTCTGCAGCCCTTTCCTAAAATTTTTATGCTAGGAATCTTCTTTGCAAAAGAATAGCCAGAATAAAAGCACCACAGAAAAATTAGTATCAGGAGTTACAGAAAATTCTACTGAATATTATTTGACTATCAGTATGGACACTAGTATATTGATTCAAAAAGTAAATAAATGGTCATGGCAACAGAATTCCTGAGGGGAAAAGAGCAGGAATAATTAGAGTCAAACCTGTAAGAGTTCACATTATCTGTGTTGATAACTTTTGCCTAAAATCTTCCTAGTGATGAATTTAAGGAAGATCTAACCCAACTATAATGCCAGACTTAATACAACAAGGATTGATTATACCTCATATCAGTCCGACCAATGTATCTATTTCATTTATTTTTCAAAAAAATTCCCAAACTCAGACAGTTGGAGGATATAAATTCATTCAGTTTCTGTGAGCTATTAACCAGTTTTTTCCAAATGTACTCTCTCTGATTCTATATTTACTTTCTTTGTGTCCTTATACTAGCTTATGAAGATCATCAACACTGACTGCCCTGATCAGACCAAAATCAACAAAAAAGTTATGTTTCAGGTTTTATTGAAGGGTCATCCTACCGTTTCTTAAGTCTTAAACCAAGATCTTAAGTCTATGCAGTAATCCACATTGAAATTCTAAGACTGAATTTATAATTCTATTCACAAATCTTCTAAGGAGAAATTTAGCTCTATAAAACACAAACAGTTCCTTATCAAGGGTTCAGCAAACTTATGTGTCAAGAGACAAGTGTCAAATATTTTTTTCCTTTGTGTGAGACACAGCTCTGTCTCAACTGCTGAACTATTACAGTGCAGAAACAGCCATAGACAATTCATAAGTGAATAAGCATGGCTGTGTTTCAACAAAAATTTATTTACTGACACTAAAAACTTGAGTTTTATGTGAGCTGTACTCATCATGAAACATTATTCTTCTGATTTTTTCCAGTGATTTAAAAATTCAAAGACCATACACAGCTCTCAGGCCATGCAGAACGGCCACTGGGCTGAATTTAGACAGTAGACTGCAGCTTGTCAGCTCCTGATCTAGGCCATGGTATAAGGTTGGGCAAAAACTTCATAGAAGGCAATGGCACCCCACTCCAGTACTCTTGCCTGGAGAATCCCATGGACGGAGGAGCCTGGTAGGCTGCAGGCCATGGGGTTGCTGAGGGTTGGAAACGACTGAGCGATTTCACTTTCACTTTTCACTTTCATGCATTGGAGAAGGAAGTGGCAACCCACTCTAGTGTTCTTGCCTGGAGAATCCCAGGGATGGGGGAGCCTGGTGGGCTGCCGTCTATGGGGTCGCACAGAGTCGGACACGACTGAAGTGACTCAGCAGCAGCAGCAGCTTATGGAAAAACCCAAACCAACTTTTGGGCTGATGTTGGCTAAGGAAGAGACATAATGTAATGAGAGATTATGAATCATGAAAAGTTATCAAAAACCAACCAACTAAAGAAAATTAAGATGATTTCTGGGAGCCTCCACCACAGCCTCAGCCACAGGCACTATGGCTTCTGGAGTAACAGTGCATCATGAAGTCACCAAAGTTGTTAATGATGTGAAAGCCTCCCAAAAGTGCACCTTTAAAAAGCAAGATGATTTATGCCAGCTCTAAAGGTATCATTAAAAAGAAATTTACATGTATTATTAAACATGAAGTGAAGAAGTGAAGTGAAAGTCGCTCGGTCATGTTTGACTCTTTGTGACCCCATGGACTACACAGTCCATGGGATTCTCCAGGCCAGAATAGTGGAGGGTAGCCTTTCCCTTCTCCAGGGGATCTTCCCAACCTAGGGATCAAACCCAGGTCTCCCACATTGCAGGCAGATTCTTTACCAGCTGAGCCACAAGGGCAAGTAAATGGCTTGCACAGTCTTAACCACTGGACTGCCAGAGAAGTCCCAGCAAGATCTTTTCTGATCTACCTCCTAGAATAACAAAAGTAAACACAAAAATAAACAAAAGGGACCTAATTAAACTTAAATGTTTGGCACAGAAAACAAAAGCACAAACAAAATGAAAAGAAACCCTCCGAAAAAGAAAATATTTACAAATGAAGCAACCAACATGGTATTTATCTCCAAAATATACAAACAGCTCATGCAGTTCCATATCAAAAGAACAAACAACTCAATCAGAAAATGGGTAGCAGATCTAAACAGACATCTCTCCAAAGACATATGGATTGTTAAAAAGCACATGAAAAGATGCTCAACATCACTAATTAATGGAGAAATGCAAACCAAAACTTGAATGAGGTATCACTTCACACTGGTCAGAATGGCCATCATCAAAAAATGCACAAAACAAAAAATGCTGGAAAGCATGTAGAGAAAAGGGCACACTCCTAGACTGTTGGTGGGAATGTAGAATGTAAACTGGTACAGCCACTATGGACAACGGAATGGAGGTTCCTTAAAAAATGAAAACAGAGCTACCATATGATAGCTGGGCATATATATAGGGAAAAATATGGCCTGAAAGGACACACTCACCCCAGTGTTCATTGCAGCTCTGTGTACAATATTCAGCACCCAGAAGCAACCTAAATGTCCCCAAACAGGAATGGATAAAGAAGATGTGGTACATATATACAATGGACTACTACTCAGCTACAAAATAGAACAAAATAATGCCAGGTGCAGCAACATAGACAGACCCAGAGACTGTCATACTGAGGGAAGTAAATCAGAGAGAGAAAGATAAATATATGATATTGCTTCAGTTTAGTTCAGTTGTCACTCAGTTGTGTCCAACTTTTTGTGACCCCATGAACCGCAGCACGCCAGGTCTCCCTGTCCATTACCAACTCCCAGAGTCCACCCAAATCCATGTCCATTGAGTCAATGATGCCATCCAAACATCTCATCCTCTGTCGTCCCCTTCTCTTCCTGCCCTCAATCTTTCTCAGCATCAGGGTCTTTTCAAATGAGACCGGTCTTTGCATCAGGTGGCCAAAGTATTGGAGTTCCAGCTTCAAAATTAGTCCTACCAATAAACACTCAGGACTGATATCCTTTAAGATGGACTTGTTGGATTTCCTTATATGTGTTAAAAAAAAAAAAAGCCTGCAAATGAATTTATCTACAAAACTGAAGTGGAGTTACATATGTGGAAAATAAACTTATGGTTATGGGCTGGGATGAATAAATTGGAAGATGGATTGACACATTTTATTTGCTATTTTACAACTCATTTAATGGCAGAATACATAGTCCTTTCACGTGCATTTGTAACAATATAACAGGTCATATTCTGAAACATAAATGAACTTCAATAAATATGAAAACATACAAAGTATGTAATCAGACCAGAACAGCATTAAACTAGAAATCAATAGTGAGATAACTAGAAAATCTGAAAGCATCTGGAAATTTGAAAAGAAAATTTCTAAATAAACCATGGGTCAGGCTTCCCTGGTGGTTCAGCAGTAAAGGATTCACCTGCCAATGCAGGAGATGTAAATTCAATCCCCGGGTTGGGAAGACTCCTGGAGAAGGAAATGGAAATTCACTTCAGTATTCTTGCCTGGGAAATTCCATGGACAGAGTAGCCTGGCAGGCTACTGTCCATGGGTCCCAAAGAGCAGACAGGACTTAGCAACTGAACAATAACAAGAAAGAAAACTTAAGGGAAATTTTTAAATATTTCAAAATAAAAATTAAAATACAACACATCAAAATCTATGATACAGCTAAGGTGGTATTAGAGGTAAATGTATAGTATTAAATGCTTATAATGGAAAGAAAAAATAACTAAAGTAACCTAAAATTGACCCTTTTGCAAACTACATAAAACCTAAAAGCAAACCCAAAGCAAACAAAAGAAAGAAAACACAAAGATCTGAGCAGAAATCAACAAAACCACATACTGTATCTCTAATAAGATCAATACAATCCATAGATCTCTAGGGCAGGGGAGGAGAGACAATTACAAATTATGAAAATCAGGAATTAAAAAATGGAAATATAACCATTGATCCCAAAGTCATTACAAGGATAATAAAAAATCTTATGAATAACTCTATATCCATTCATTCAACCACCTTAGTGATATAGAGCCATTATTCAAAATACACAAACTATCAACAAATACTGAAGAATTTCAGATGGCATAGGCTTTCAGTTCTAGAAATTCTATTCAGTTATTTTTATATCTTACATCTCTCTCATTACGTTATTTTTCTTTAAATCCTTGATAGACTTGCTTGGAATAGCTTTTGAAAACTCCCTTTCTCTTAATTCTATCAGCTTTTTTTTTTCTGGATCTTTATGTGTAGTTTTTCCCTGGCTTTAAGCCACATTTTCAACCTTCTTTGTACACACAGTAATTTTATTACTGGATCTTGTACACTGTAACTGTTACACTGTTAGATGTCTAAGTATTGTTGTCTCTTCCAGTTTGTTTTGTTGTTGTTGTTGTTGTTGTTGTTTTTGGTGGTGGTGATTTAGTCGCTAAGTTGTATCTGACTCTTAGGACCCCATGAACTGTATCCTGCCAGGTTCCTTTGTCCATGGGATTCTCCAGGCAAGAATACTGGAGTGGGTTGGTATTTCCTTCTACTGGGGATCTTCCCAACCCAGAGATTAAACATGGGTCTCCTGCAGTGCAGGCAGATTCTTTACCAACTGAGCTACAAGGGAAGTGCTTTTTATTTTTCTTTGGGCTGGGGCGGGGGGGTATATTATGAACAAATCAATCGGACTTTTTTTTAAGTGGGTCTAAAATAGCCTTTAATTTAGAGCTGGTTTAGGCTTGTTATTATGGTGTGACCTTTCTGGGGTTTTTACTGAAGTTCCCATATGTCCAAAAAAGTCTATCTTCTAATATGGCTAGTTAGAACTTGAGCATCTTCCAGACACATGTGAGCTCTTGTTCAGTCACTCAGTCGTGTCCAACTCTTTGTCACCCCATAGACTGAAGCATGCCTGGCTTTATTTTCTTGGGCTCCAAAATCACTGTGGACGGTGACTACAGCCATGAAATTAAAAGATGCTTACACTCTTTCCATTGTTTCTCCATCTGTTTGCCATGAAGTGATGGAACCAGATACCACCATCTTCGTTTTTTGAATGTTGAGTTTTAAGCCAGCTTTTTCACTTTCCTCTTTCACTTTCATCAAAAGGCTCTTCAGTTCCTCTTCACTTTCTGTCATAAGGGTGGTATCATCTGCTATCTGAGGTTATTGATACTTCTCCCTGCAACCTTGATTCCAGCTTGTGATTCATCCAGCCCGGCATTTCACATGATTTTGCATGTAAGTTAAATAAGCAGAGTGACAATATACAGCCTTGATGTACTCTCTTCCCAATTTGGAACCAGCCCATTGTTCCATGGCCGGTTCTAACGGTTGCTTTTTGACCTGCATACAGGTTTCTCAGGAGGCAGATAAAGTGGTCTGATATTCCTATCTCTTTAAGAATTTTCCACAGTTTGTTTTATTCCACACAAAGGCTTTAGCGTAGTTAATGAGGCAGAATTAGATGCTTTTCTGGAATTCTCTAGCTTCTTCTATGATCCAATCAATGTTGGCAATGGATGTGAGCTCTTGATGACATTGTTGTTGTTGTAGTTCAATCGCCTAGTTGTGTCTGATTCTTTGCAACCTCATGGACTGAGGCACATCAGGACTCCCTATCCCTCACTGTCTCCCAGAGTTTGCCCAAATTCATGTTCATTGCATCGGTGATGCCATCAGCCATCTCGTCCTCTGACGCCCTCTTCTCCTTCTGCCCTCGATCTTTCCCAATATCAGGGACTTTTCCAATGAGTCATCTATTCACATCAGATGACCAATATACTGGAGCTTCAGCTTCAGCATCAGTCATTCCAGTGAATATTCAGGGTAGATCTCCCTTAAGATCGACTGGTTTGATCTCCTTGCTGGAGTCTTCTCCAGCACCATAGTTCAAAGGCATCAATTCTTTTTTTTTTTTTTTTTTTTTTTTATTTTATTTTATTTTTAATTTTATTTTATTTTTAAACTTAACATAACTGTATTAGATTTTCTTTGGTGTTCTGCCTTCTTTACAGTCCAGCTCTCAAAACCATATGTTCTTAGAATGGTTCAAATAAAAGCTCCCTATTAGTACTTTGCCCAGCCTTGTAGAACGTCACCCTACTTCTGTGTCTCATAGATAACAACATACTCAAGCCAGTCCCATGCAGATTTCTAGAGGCCTTTCTCTGGAAAGCTTTCTCACTTTTGAACTTCATCCCTCAAAATTCCAGACACTCTGATCTCCCAAAAATCCAATCTCTTTCTCCTCAAATCCACAAGACAGCTATGCTTTGCTTAGGGTCCTCCTGCTATAAGACCTGGAAAGTACATCCAAGTGAAACACAAGGGCAATTATAAGGCTCTCCTAGTATTCCCTTCTCTCATGGATCACAGTTCTGCACTGATTGCTGTCCAATATCTGAGAATGACTATTTAAGCTCTTTGGTTTAGTTTTCTAGTTGTTTAAGGCAAGAGAAAACAACCAGTACCTGCAAATAGTCATGGCTAGAAGTAGAAATGTCCATGCTTCATATATAGCTCAACATTGTGCATTAAGCCCTCAATATGGGAGGAGTTGTTAAAAAGGGAAATTTTAAATTCCTAGTTAATACTGTGCAGGTAAAATGATAATAGAAATACATTTCAGAGATGGATAATTTTTTTAATGTAATAAAGAATGGATTGGAAGTACCAGGAGAACTGTTCAATGCCCAGAATATGATCTTCCTTTTTGGGTGGGTGGGGGTGCTGAGAGGAATGCAGGATCTTAGTTCCTTGACCAGTGACTGAACCTGTGTCCCCTGTATTGGAAGCATGAAGTCTTAACCACTGAACCAAAACAGAAGTCACAACATGTTCTTACACTTAAGGGAAAGAGAAACAGACCAAATCTTTTGAAAACAGTTATGCATTATAGCCTATTAGTAGACTATTGTATTCTCCTTTCTGACACTGCTATTTACTATCATATAATAATCAAATTAATTTTAATTATCATGTGATTTCTGCTTCATACCCATGTTCATCTGAAGGTTTTTCCTACATGATACAGAACAGAAATAGGAAAAGTTAACCTCAAAATCATGTTTGAGAGGACCTTACAGATACTCTCTTGTCTACTGATATGCAAGGAAGAAACTCGTGGAAACAGCTTTCCTAGTGTAAGCTGACACTGCATCTCAATTAGATACCAATCCAACTGATCAGTGGACTGGAGTCAGAATTTCCAAGATTAAATTTTAGAGAGGAGCAGATAACTCCGCAGAAGTACATTGATAACCCTAGATATAGTAGGACATTACCTACACCAGATTGAACAAACTGATGAGGGCAATCTAATCATGCATATTCCTCTTTTCTTTTTGGAAATTGTTGGTACTCATTTCTTCTTATTTGGCCACATCGTGTGACTTGTGGGATCTTTGTTCCCTGACTAGGGATTGAACCCAGGCCCTCAGCAGTGAAAGTGCTGAGTTCTAACTACTGTACCACCAGGTGGGGATTCCCTGTTAGTACTCTTTTAAACATTCTACTTCTTCATGGGTGTATGAGAAAACCCATTCTCTTCTGACTTTTTTCCTATTACACTTGTGCCAAACATTCTTTTATTTAGTAACTTGTTCTCACCACCCCTCTGAATTCAGGTAAAATTTGTTTTTACTGAGCCACTATGTTTCATGGCAATGCAGTCTTTTGCAAAAGCTGAAAATATGTACTCCTTTACACTGGGAGTTGGAAATTCCCAGTTGGACACATTGGAAAAATTGATTGTGTCATCAAGGTCATAACTGAAGGATCATATTTGAGAATACATGTCATTCAATATGAAAGAACAAGCCACCAGTCCCTACTAAGGACACATGCATAATTGGTATTTGGAATCAAAGCCTACAGCTTTCCTAGGCAAACAGTTTGGTGTCCCTTGTTGCACTCTATCCCAGCATTACAGTAGGAAGAAAGATCACTGATTACCAGGAATAGGAGAGAGAAATTTGCCCACATTTGTAGCTATATGTGTGAAACCTGATTCAAGTGAACTTCTCAAGTCGTAGTAAGAATAAGAGTCTGGAACAGTAGGGACTATTTAAAATTAAATTCTAGATTCCCTATACATGCTCTAGACAGAACCTAATTTATTAAGCTTAATAGTTATTTAACACAATCTGAATCAAGATTTGCTGATTATACAACAATAAACCTTATGTGTATTAACTGATCCTTTAAACTGCACTGGATGCAAATTAATAAGGTTAAATAACACAAAATCACAATAAGACCCTCCTCTAAATAATCTACAGAGGTTATTTATGAGCACAAGAGGGAACCTAAATTATTCAAAACTCAGAAATGAAGCATAAGTTCATCATTGAATCCTCCAGTATCATTGTAGCACACTGTTTAACAAGCACACCTAAAGATCATCTGACTCTTATGGGAATGTACCTTTCTTTGAATTGCTATGTCCAATACTTTGGCCACCTGATGCACAGAACTGACTCATTGGAAAAGACCCTGATGCTGGGAAAGATTGAAGGCAGGAGGAGAAGGGGACGACAGAGGATGAGATGGTTGAATGGCATCACCAACTCAATGGACATGACTCTGAGTAAACTCTGGGAGTTGGTGATGGACAGGCAGGCCTGGCATGCTGCAGTTCATGGGGTTGCGAAGAGTCAGACATGACTGAGCAACTGAACTGAACTGAACTGATGTACGATGTAAAGTTAGATGTTGACTTCTAGAAAACTGATAAAATAGGACAGGATTTTTTTCTAGTAGAGATGCAAATGAGTTTTCATAGAGAAGAAAACTCTAAAATTTTTATTGTCACAGAGTGTATTAACTGAAATAATACACTAGACTTGTATCCAACTTATGCAATTCTTAGCATTTCTTTGTTGCACTGAGAATTTTGCATGTTGGTTTCTCACTTTTCTATTGACTGGGTTTCGTCATCCTGTTTGTTCCCATATTAATGTGCTAAATAAAACTTGTACCTGGTTCATTATCTTTATGCATGAGATAAATTTCTCAAGTAATTCCTCTGTAATCTTGAGATTTATACTTTCACAAAAGGATATGAAAATGTTCCACACAAAGGTTGGTTTTACTAAAAAATAGGAACTCAGCTGAGCTTCCAGGGACAACTCTCAGAACTTCAGTATCTATTTTTATTTCATTATAGATCAGATTAGGTATTTAATTTTCACAAGTAATCTCAAGAATAGTAATTATACTGACAAATAATAATCAACTCACCACTACCATCAATCCATAACTATACCCAACCAAAAAGAGCACCCAGAAAAACCTTCACAAACAAAACCAATTTCTTTACTACGAAAAATTATCCAAACATCCAAATCTTTTAAATCATGTGCCAACACCACTTTGATTTCCTGCCTGCACAACATGGAATCAAAGAAAGATCTACTATGAAACCTAAAATTAAAGCCTCCTAGATAATCAGATTTGAAGTCAAGCTTTCAGATACCCTTCAGTAACCAGAATAATTGAAAAACTAAACACTGTAAACTTACCATCTAAACAAGCTAAAATAAAACTATTAATCCTATAAAATAAACAAAACTTTATAACAACATATCCAATTTCATCACTTACAATAAGACTTTCACAAAACATACATTACACATCAGATTAATAATGACCTTTTCATTTGGAATACATGTTTGTTAAAATATTACCTATGGCAAACTAGTGAAAGTGAAAGTCGCTCAGTCATGTCCGACTCTTTGCGAACCATGGTCTATACAGTCCATGGAATTCTCCAGGGGCAGCCTTTCCCTTCTCCAGGAAATCTTCCTAACCCAGGGATTGAACCCAGGTCTCTCACATTGTGGGTGGATTCTTTACCAGCTAAGTTACAAGAGAAGAGTTTGCTATATGGCAAACTAAGCCTATATACATTATACATACTAAAGAAGCCTCTCAAGTCTGTATGTTCTATTTATTTATGTATGATGAGATTTATATACAGAGCCTACACACACACAGAAACCTGGAATATCAGATGGATACCACTATTTTACACATGCAAACAGCGTTTGTAGGCTATATACTCATATAAGAATAAGTATTCTGAGGTGATACAGTCATTATAAACCAACATTTAGCTGTCCCTTATAGTAATACTTGTTAACAGAATGAATTTGAGGTGGATAATTCTCTCTTTACCTAAGTCTTAACTTGTCACTTTTTTAACATGAAAAAGGATCAAATCAATCTTCAGGATTAACATGTAACATAAATAAAATTCCATTCCACCTAGAACATAAACAAAATTATCTGAAGATTTATTTTCCTAATTACACAATTATGTAATAAGAGAGCTATTACCACAGCTGACCCCCAAGTATTGTAGCTCTGTTGTCATAGGTGCTAGCAATACGAATGTCTGCTGTCTGTCCTGCTCAGATATTTGTTGTCAAAATCAAAGACTCAAAATGAGTATATCTGATTGGTAAAACCTAGGTTGCATGGATTCCCTGTAAACATATGATAACCTGGAAAATGTCAGTTGTTTTTTCTTAAACTATCTTGAAAATACAGGCTTGATTTTTTACCCACTTTAAAATATTCAGGATAATTCTAAACTGTCTTATTTACACACTGCTATATTCTCCTCATAACGTTTTTCTGATTCTTTTTCCAGTGTATATCCCGTCTCCTCTGTACCTCTCCTTTTGTCTCTCTCTCCTTCCCTTCACCCTTCCTTTCCTCTTTCTTTCATGAACACACACACACACACACTACATATCTTCTTGCTCCAGTCTACTGTAATATATGAAACAAACCACCATTATTGCCCATAGTTCCCCTCAGCAATAATCTTCTTTCAGATCAAATGATACCTTTGCATGAACTTCTCCAATTCTCTCAGGTAGTACCACCTCACGAGGGCATCAAAATTATACTGTGCATAGTGTATTTATTTCTAGGAGAGTGTGTGACCATGCATAACAAAGGATTCAGTTTTTTGACCTGGGAAATGCATCTTACCCATGCATCTGAAAACCATTTGCCTGCATTCAGAGTCGTCAGGAAACTCCATTGAAACAAGGAAGGGTGTTTACGGGCAGCATCTGGCAAGACCTCCTTTATATTGGTTGTTCTTGTCAAGTCATAGTCATGCATGAGAAAAGGCACCCCATCAAAACTGTAGGCATGGGGAGAAAAGGAAAATGCGAGAATTGGCAGAATACAGTCAACTTGACAGACAGGGTTCTCAGAAAGCCCATCAAGGTAAGAAGTCTAACTAAGGTTCCTTACTCCCTCCCATATCACAACAAAGGATGAAGTGCCAATAATTTACATGATATCAGTATTTTTCTGCCCTAGGGATCTCTTTGGGGGGTTTGTAAATATCATATTATTTACGGTGAAAGTGTAGCTCCCCATCCAGGGATTTTTCGAATGAAGAAAAAAGTAATGACCTGACAGTAAGGTGACTAGGATAGTGATGAGGTAAGGCCCTGTGCTCCCTGGGGCCACATGACCAGTTCAGTTCAGTCGCTCAGTCCTGTCTGACTCTAGCAACCCCACGGACTGCAGCATTCCAGGCCTCCCTGTCCATCACAAACTCCTGGAATTAACTCAAACTCATGTCCATCCAGTCAGTGATGCCATCCAACCATCTCATCCTCTGTCGTCCCCTTCTCCTCCCACCTTCAATCTTTCCCAGCATCAGGGTCTTTTTCAGTGAGTCAGTTTTTCACATCAGGTGACCAAAGTATTAGAGTTTCAGCTTCAGCATCAGTCCTTCCAATGAATATTCAAGACTGATTTCCTTTAGGATGGACTGGTTGGATCTCCTTGCAGTCCAAGGGACTCTCAGAGTCTTCTCCAACACCACAGTTCAAAATCATCAATTCTTTGGCACTCAGTTTTCTTTATAGTCCAACTCTCACATCCATAGATGACTACTGGAAAAACCATAGCTTTGACTAGATGGACCTTTGTTGGCAAAGTAATATCTCTGCTTTTTAATATGCTCTCTAGGATAGTCATAGCTTTTCTTCCAAGGAGCAAGCATCTTTTAATTTCATGGCTGCAGTCACCATCTCCAGTGATTTTGGAGCCCCAAAAAATAAAGTCTGTCACAGTGTCCATTATTTCCCCATCTATTTGCTATGAAGTGATGGGACCGGATGCCGTGACCTTACGCTTCTGAATGTTGAATTTTTCTGTATTTTCTTTTTAAATATAAATTTATTTATTACAATTGGTAGCTATTACTTTACAATATTATATTGATTTTGCCATACATTGACATGAATTCACTACAGGTGTACATGTGTTCCCCATCCTAAACATCCCTCCCACCTCCCTCCCCATCCCATCCCTCTGGGTCATCCCAGTGCACCAGCCCTGAGCATCCTGTATCATGCTTTGAACCTGGACTGGCGATTCATTTCACATATGATAATACACATGTTTCAATGCCATTCTTCCAAATCATCCCACCCTCACTCTCTCCCATAGAGTCCAAAAGACTGTTCTATAGATCTGTGTCTATTTTGCTGTCTCACATACAGGGTTATCATTACCATCTTTTTAAATTTTATATATAAGTGTTATTATACTGTATTGGTGTTTTTCTTTCTGGCTTACTTCACTCTGTATAATAGACTCCAGTTTCATCCTCATTAGAACTGATTCAAATGTACTCTTTTAAATGGCTGAGTAATACTCCATTGTGTATATGTACCACAGCTTTCTTATCCATTCGTCTGCTGATGGACTTCTAGGTTGCTTCCATGTCCTGGCTATTATAAACAGTGTTGCGATGAACACTGGGGTACACATGTCTTTTTCAAATCTGGTTTCCTCAGTGTGTATGCCCAGCAGTGGGACTGCTGGGTCGTATGGCAGTTCTATTTCCAGTTTTTTAAGGAATCTCCACACTGTTCTCCATAGTGGCTGTACTAGTTTGCATTCCCACCAATAGTGTAAGAGGGTTCCCTTTTCTCCACACCCTCTCCAGCATTTATTACTTACAGACTTTTTGATCCCAGCCATTCTGACTGGCGTGAAATGGTACCTCATTGTGGTTCTGATTTGCATTTCTCTGATAATGAGTGATGTTGAGCATCTTTTCATGTGTTTGTTAGCCATCTGTATGTCTTCTTTGGAGAAATGTCTATTTAGTTCTTTGGCCCATTTTTTGACTGGGTCGTTTACTTTTCTAAAATTGAACTGTAGGAGTTGCTTGTATATTTTTGAGATTAGCTGTTTGTCAGTTGCTTCATTTGCTATGATTTTCTCCCATTCTGAAGGCTGTCTTTAAACCTTGCTTATAGTTTCCTTTGTTGTGCAGAAGCTTTTAAGTTTAATTAGGTCCCATTTGGTTTATTTTTGCTTTTATTTCCAATATTCTGGGAAGTGGGTCATAGAGGATCCTGCTATGATTTATGTTGGAGAGTGTTTTGCCTATGTTTTCCTCTAGGAATTTAATAGTTTCTGTTCTTATGTTTAGATCTTTAATCCATTTTGAGTTTATTTTTGTGTATGGTATTAGAAAGTGTTCTAGTTTCATTCTTTTACAAGTGGTTGACCAGTTTTCCCAGTACCACTTGTTAAAGAGATTGTCTTCTCTCCATTGTATATTCTTGCTCTTTTGTCAAAGATAAGGTGTCCATAGGTGCGTGGATTTATCTCTGGGCTTGCTATTTTGCTCCATTGATCTGTATTTCTGTCTTTGTGCCAGTACCATACAGTCTTGATGACTGTGGCTTTGTAGTAGAGCCTGAAGTCAGGCAGGTTGATTCCTCCAGTTCCATTCTTCTTTCTCAAGATTGCTTTGGCTATTTGAGGTTTTTTGTATTTTCATACAAATTGTGAAATTATTTGTTCTAGCTTTGTGAAAAATACCATTGGTAGCTTGATAGGGATTGCATTGAATCTATAGATTGCTTTGGGTAGTATACTCATTTTCACTACTTTGATTCTTCTGATCCATGAATATGGTATATTTCTTCATCTATTTGTGTCCTCTTTGATTTCTTTCACCAGTGTTTTATAGTTTTCTATATATAGGTCTTTTGTTTCTCTAGGTAGATATATTCCTAAGTACTTTATTCTTTTCGTTGCAGTGGTGAATGGAATTGTTTCCTTAATTTCTCTTTCTGTTTTCTCATTGTTAGTGTATAGGAATGCAAGGGGTTTCCATGTGTTAATTTTATATCCTGCAACTTTACTATATTCATTGATTAGCTCTAGTAATTTTCTGGTGGAGTCTTCAGGGTTTTCTATGTAGAAGATCATGCCATCTGCAAACAGTGAGAGTTTTACTTCTTCTTTTCCAATCTGGATTCCTTTTATTTTTTTTTTTCTGCTCTGATGGCTGTGGCCAAAACTTCCAAAACTATGTTCAATAGTAGTGGTGAGAGTGGCCACCCTTGTCTTGTTCCTGACGTTAGGGGAAATGCTTTCAATTTTTCACCATTGAGGATAAAGTTTGCTGTGGGTTTGTCATATATAGCTTTGATGATGTTGAGGTATGTTCCTTCTATTCCTGCTTTCTGGAGGGTTTTTATCATAAATGGATGTTGAATTTTGTCAAAGGCTTTCTCTGCATCTATTGAGATAATCATATGGCTTTTATTTTTCAATTTGTTAATGTGGTGTATTACATTGATTGATTTCCGGATATTGAAGAATACTTGCATCCCTGGGATAAAGCCCACTTAGTCAAGATGTATGATCTTTTTAATGTGTTGTTGGATTCTGATTGCTAGAATTTTGTTATGGATTTTTGCATCTATGTTCATCAGTGATATTGGCCTGTAGTTTTCTTTTTTTGTGGGATCTTTGTCAGGTTTTGGTATTAGGGTGATGGTGGCCTCATAAAATGTGTTTGGAAGTTTACCTTCCTCTGCAACTTTCTGGAAGAGTTTGAGTAGGATAGGTGTTAGCTCTTCTCTAAATTTTTGGTAGAATTCAGCTGTGAAGCTTTCTGGACCTGGGCTTTTGTTTGCTGGAAGATTTCTGATTACAGTTTCAATTACCGTGCTTGTGATGGGTCTGTTAAGATTTTCTATTTCTTCCTGGTTCAGTTTTGGAAAGTTGTACTTTTCTAAGAATTTGTCCATTTCTTCCACGTTGTCCATTTTATTGGCATAAAATTGCTGATAGTAGTCTCTTATGATCCTTTGTATTCCTGTGTTGTCTGTTGTGATCTCTCCACTTTCATTTCTAATTTTATTGATTTGATTTTTCTCCCCTTGTTTCTTGATGAGTCTGGCTAATGGTTTGTTAATTTTATTTATCCTCTCAAAGAACCAGCTTTTGGCTTTGTTGATTTTTGCTATGGTGTCTTTTGTTTCCTTTGCATTTATTTCTGCCCTAATTTTTAAGATTTCTTTCCTTCTACTAACCCTGATGTACTTCATTTCTTCCTTTTCTAATTGCTTTAGGTGTAGAGTTAGGTTATTTATTTGAACTTTTTCATGTTTCTTGAGATATGCCTGTATTGCTATGAACCTTCCCCTTAGCACTGCTTTTATGGTGTCCCACAGGTTTTGGGTTGTTGTGTTTTCATTTTCATTTGTTTCTGATATCTATAGGGCATTTCATCCCAAAACAATAAATTTCACCTTTTTCTCAAGTGCACTCGGAACTTTCTCCAGGATAGATCACATCCTGGGCCATAAATCTAGCCTTGGTAAATTTAAAAAAATTGAAATCATTCCAAGCAACTTCTCAGACCACAATGCAGTAAGATTAGATCTCAACTACAGGAGAAAAACTATTAAAAATTCCAACATATGGAGGCTGAAAAACACGCTGCTGAATAACCAACAAATCACAGAAGAAATCAAAAAAGAAATCAAAATACGAGTGTTGAGTTTAAAGCCAACTTTTTCACTGTCCTCTTTCACTTTCATCAAGAGGCTCTTTAGTTCTTCTTTGCTTTCTGCCGTAAGGGTGGTGTCATCTGTGTATCTGAGGTTATTGATATCTTTCCTGGCAATCTTGATTCCAGCTTGTGTCTCATCCAGCTCGGCATTTTGCATGATGTACTCTGCATATAATTTAAATGAGTGGGGTGAGAATATACAGCCTTGATTTACTCCTTTACCTATTTGGAACCAGTCTGTTGTTCCATGTCCAGTTCTAACTGCTGCTTCTTGACTTGCATACAGATTTCTCAGGAGGCAGGTAAGGTGGCCTGGTATGCCCATCTCTTAAAGAATTTTCCACAGTTTGTTATGATCCACACAGTCAAAGGCTTTGGCATAGTCAATAAAGCAGAAGTAGATGTTTTTCTGGAACTCCCTTGCTTTTTCAATGAACCAACGGATGTTAGCAATTTGATCTCTGGTTCCTCTGCCTTTTCTAAATCCAGCTTGTTCATCTGGAAGTTCTCGGTTCGGGTACTGTTGAAGCCTCGCTTGGAGAATTTTGAGCATTACTTTGCTAGTGTGTGAGATGAGTGCAACTGTGCATTAGTTTGAACATTCTTTGTCATTGCCTTTCTTTGGGATTGGAATGAAAACTGACCCTTACCAGTCCTATGGACACTGCTGAGTTTTCCAAATTTGCTGGCATATTGAGTGCAGCACTTCAACAGCATCATCTTTTAGGATTTGAAATAGCTCAACTGGAATTCCATCACCTCCACTAGCTTTGTTCATAGTGACGTTTCCTGAGGTCCACTTGACTTCACATTCCAGGATGTCTGGCTCTAGGCGAGTGACCATACCATCATGGTTATCTGGGTCATAAAGATGTTTTCTGTATAGTTCTTCTGTGTATTTTTGCCACCTTTTCTTAATAACTTCTGCTTCTGGTAGGTCCATACCAATTCTGTCCTTTATTGTGCCCATCTTTGCATGAAATGTTCCCTTGGTATCTCTAATTTTCCTGAAGAGGTCTCTCGTCTTTCCCATTCTGTTATTTTCCTCTATTTCTTTGCATTGATCACTAAGGAAGGCTTTCTTATCTTTCCTTGCTATTCTTTGGAACTCTGCATTCAAATGGATATATCTTTCCTTTTCTTCTTTGCCTGTAGCTTCTCTTCTTTTCTCAGCTATTTGTAAGGCTTCCTCAGACAACCATTTTCCCTTCTTCCATTTCTTTTTCTTGTGGATGATCTTGATCAGTCCTTCCTGTGCAATGTCACGAACCTCTGTCCATAGTTCTTCAGGCATAGTTCTATCAGATCTAATACCTTGAATCTATTTGTCAATTCCACTGTATAATCATACATGATTTGATTTAGGTCATCCCTGAATGGTCTACTGGGTTTCCCTACTTTCTTCAATTTAAGTCTGAATTTCACAATAAAGAGTTCATGATCTGAGCCACAGTCAGCTCCAAGTCTTGTTTTTGCTGACTGTATAGAGCTTCTCCATCTTTGGCTGCAAAGAATATAATCAATCTGACTTCAATATTGACCATCTGGTGATGTCCATGTGGGGAGTCATCTCCTGTGTGTTGGAAGAGGGTGTTTGCTATGACCAGTGCATTCTCTTGGCAAAGCTCTATTAGCCTTTTCCCTGCTTCATTCTGTACCACCTTACCTGACTGCTGAGAAATCTGTAAGCAGGTCAAGAAGCAAGTTAAAGCCAGACATGGAACAACAAACTGGTTACAAGTTGAGGAAGGACTATGTGAAGGCTGTATATTATCACCCTGATTATTTAACTTATATGCAGAGTACATTATGTGAAATGCCAAGCTGGATGAAACACAAGCTGGAATCATGATTGCCAGGATAAATATCAATAATCTCAGATATGCATATGACAGCACCCTTATGGCAGAAAGCAAAGAACTAAAGAGCCTCTTGATGAAAGTAGAAGAGGAGAGTGAAAAAGTTGGCTTAAAACTCAAAAAACAAAGATCATGGCATCTGGTCCCATCACTCCATGGCAAATAGATGGGGAAACAATGGAAACAGTGAGAGACTTTATTTTCTTGGGCTCAAAATCACTGTGGAATGTGACTGAAGCCAGGAAATTAAAAGCTGTGGAGATTTTCTAAGGAGCTTTTCTTGCTCCTTGGAAGAAAAGCTGTGCCAAACCTAGACAGCATATTAAAGAATATCTTGGGCTCAAAATCACTGTGGAATGTGACTGAAGCCAGGAAATTAAAAGCTGTGGAGCTTTTCCAAGGAGCTGTGAAGAAAAGCTTTTCTTTTCCAAGAAAAGCTGTGCCAAACCTAGACAGCATATTATAAAGCAGAGACATCACTTTGCTGACAAAGGTCCATCAAAGCTATGGTTTTTCCAGTAGTCATCTATGGATGTGAGAGTTGGACCATAAAGAAAGTTGACCACCAAGGAACCTATGTTTTTGAACTGTGGTGTTATAGAAGACTCTTGAGAGTCCCTTGGACTGCAAGGAGATCAAACCTGTAAATCCTAAATGAAATCAGTCCTGAATATTCATTGGAAGGACTAATGCTGAAGCTGAAACTCCAATACTTTGGTCACCTGATGGGAAGAACTGACTCACTGGAAAAGACCCTGATGCTGAGAAAGACTGAAGGCAGGAGGAAAAGGGGACAACAGAGGATAAGATGGATTTGATGGACATGAGTTTGAGCAAGCTCCTGGAGTTGGTGATGGACAGGGAAGCCTGGCGTGCTGCAGTCTATGGGTTCCAAAGAGTCGGACATGACTGAGTGAATGTAATGAGTTGAAGAGCACTTCAATCTCCTGTTGTTCAAGGGTCATCTGTGTATCTCTGTATAATTTTGTTGTTGCCCCAAAGATTCCAAATATGCCCCATAGATCACATTCTACTAGTCTACCACTTCAAGTATTGTGTAGAAAACTGAATACTTTTTAGGTCCCTTTACCCATCCTCCTCCCATTACAATATACATGTCTTAAATATCTAAAAATATATTGAGACCCATACATGAAACAATATTATCACTTTTCTCTTTAACCACTGAATACAATTTTTAAACTCTGGAATAGAAGAATCACCTATTAATATTTATCTTTTTAAAAATACATTTATTATTTTGGCTGGGCTGGGTCTCAGTTGCTGCACACAGGCTTTCTCTAGTTTCAGGAGTGGGCTTACTTTTCTTTGTGGTGGGCATGCTTCTCATTGTGGCGGAGTCTGTTGTTCCAGAGCACAAGCTCTAGGCATGTATAGTTCATTAGTTGTAGCATGTGGACTCAATAGTTCTGGTGCGCAGGCTTAGTTTTCCACAGTTTCTGTGGTCTTCTCAGACCAGGGATCAAACTGTGTCCCCTGCAGTGGCAAGTGGCTCCTTAACCACTAGACCACCAGAGCAGTCCCCACCTATGTATTTTTTACCCTTTCCTTTGCTTTATTTTATTCCTCATGTTCCAAATTGTTTTCCTTACCCTTGTTTTATTGAGCTATAACTGACATATAGCATTGTATTATTTTTAGGTGTACAGCATGATTTGATGTATGCATAGGAGTAAATTTTAACATCATTATCTTTTGTCTAAAGAATTTTTCATTTCCATTTGATTCTTCTTTACTTCTCTTTCTCTGCTAACACCTTCTACTTTTTAAATTAACAAGTGTTCACAACTGTTTGCTGGAGACATTTTATGATAGCTGCTTTAAAATTCTTAGGAATAATTCCAACATCTGTTTCTCCTGCTGTTGGCGTCTATTGATTGATTACCTTTCCTCACTGAAGCTGAGTTTTTTCTAGATCCTGGTATGGAAAACTCTGGATTGTATCCTGAGCATTTTGAGTATTTGGAGATTTGAAATCTCATTAAAATCTATTTTAACAGAGATTCAAGATGTCTAGGTTCAGAAAACATGTCCTGGACCACATTCGTAAGATACAGTTTTAACGCCAAGTTAGTTTTCAAAGGCTCTGCAGAAGTCAATCTACAACACAGATAGTGTTCCAATTGATTCTCAAGCCTTCTGCTGTGTTGTGTCTGTGTGGTTTCATGCATAGGTTATACAAAGATCTGCCCAGAATGTTATGAACAGGTTTTTAAATTCCCTTTCTCTAGCATGGCAATTCCTCAGAAAACTAAACATAGATTTACCACGTGATACAGTAATTCCACTTTGGGGTACACACTTAAAAGCACTGAAAACAAGTTCTTGAAAATATACTTGTACTCTAATGTTCATAGCAGCATTTTTCAAAACAGTCAAGAGGCAGAAGCAAGCCAAATGTCTATCAGAGGATAAATGAAGAAGCAAAATGTGATATCTATACATAGTGGGATATCATTCAATCTAAAAAGGGAAGGAAATCCTGTCACATGCCACAATATAGATGAAATCTGAGGACATTATGCTAAATCAAACAAGATAGTCACGAAAAGACAAATACTGTATGATTCCACTATGGGTGTTATTTAAGTAGTCAGATTCATAGGAGCGAAAAGTAGAATGGTGGTAAGCAGGGGCTGAGGGCAGAAGGAAAGGTGGAATTGTTATTTAACAGGTATCAAGTTTCAGATTTGCAAGATGAACAAGTTCTATAGATTTGTTTCAAAACAATGTGAATATATTTGATACTACTAACTTGTACACTTAAAAGATAGATATGATGGCAAATTTTGTTATGTGCTTTTTAAGAGAACTTTTAAAAGGAAGGAAATTCTGACAGATGCTACAATATAGGTGAATCTTGACATGCTTAAGTGAAATGAGCTATACTGACATCATGCTAATGTGAAATGAGCTTAACACAAAATAACAAATACTGCACGATTTCACAGAACAGTCAAACACATAGAAAGATAAAAAAGAATGATAGTTGCAAAGGCTTGGGTGGAATTATTATTAACATCTAACAAATAGTTTTAGTCTGAGAAGATGAAAAGTGCTAGAGATCTATGTGGTGATGGTTAAAAGAAGGTGGGGGTACTTAATGCCATTAAACTGTACCCTAAAAATAGTTTAAGTGGTAAATTTTATGTTAAGAATATTTTACAATAAAAAAAATCTTCTTTTCTGGAAAACTTTTCTCAGTAATTCTCTGCTCACTCTATAGCTGAAGAAGAAAGGAAATGGGTACCACCGCTTACATCAGGACAGAAATAGTTGCAGGGATCCGCTCGTAGTCTCCAGAGCCACAGCCACAAGCTGCAACAGGGTGGGGAGTGGTTTCTGTGTGGTGTTCCCCTGAGTAGGACTGGTATGAGCAAATCATTTATATCATATTGGATGACCCTTCTACCAGTTATTGGGCTAGATATAACAGATTTTTGTGGAGCTTTTTTCTGTCTGCAGCTATAGGTGTTTCCAGGTCAGCTTTCTTCAGAGCTCATGTCAGGATACATGAGGAGAAACAGAAATTAGCAAGTGGAAACTCGCTCCCTATTATGAAGTTCCTTTGGTCTTATGAACCAACCCAGTCCACATTCTATTCTTCACCGTTCAGTCTTCTGTTAGTTGCTTTGTGAATTTTGTCCAGTATCTAATTTTTTTTAATTTTTTTGGTAATTAATGGAGAGAATATGGTGGAATACACAGTAGTAGTTGCAATTTGTGCACTCCCCAGAGTCCTATGTCCCACTTTTCAGTAGCCATTTTTACTACTTAGTAATTATAATATGATTTTTCCTGTTCTAGATACTTTTGTGGTATTCATGTCCTGACTAGACTATGACTGATAGGCAATATTTATTAATGATGAGTATAGACTGTAGCCATCAATGTGGATGGTGGAGATATGTGGATGGTGGTCATGGGAAATGAAGATGTCAACAGAGAAACTGAGCAGTTGGGAAGATCATCTACAATGAAGTTAAAGTCACAGAAGAGAAAAGGACAGTGTGCCAGGAGCTCACTGTCTCAGCACCATTACCACAATAGGCCATGACCATGAGGAACTTGCACAATGAAAGGGAAGCTCTGAAAGAGCATTCAGTTTCAATCCTGATTCAAATATTCTGCATGGAATAGTTGTCACCATTGATAAGAACCCTAGTCTGGGGTCAGGAAATCTAGTTCGAATTCTGGCTTTATCATGTACATTCTAGCCTTCTGTCCTCAGCAATACATTTATCTTCTTTGAATTCAGGCTCAAACCACAGTTCTTCACTGTGAAATAGGATGTTCATTTCTTTTCTGTTTGCCTCACAGAAGGCTGGGAAGGGAGTAATGCATGCCACATTCTCTAATATAACCATCCGACGGTTTGTCTCTACTTTCGGCTGCCCAAGGACATACATTCTACAGAAAAGCATGGGATTTGTCCTCGTCCCTGATAGGATCCAAGTCTTCCTTTGTTGTCCCTTGGACATTGCTAGAGCCTACTGCCCAAAGCCATGATGATTCTCCCTCACAGATTCTCAAATAAGTCCTTCTAAAACAATAAGCTAATGTGTTCTCTAAAACCTACCATGGCTGCCCAGTACACATTTAGGGATCTCTGTGATCCAGTCTCAGCAAGCCTTGCAGCCATACCTTCACCCTCACATAGGCCCCTCACGTCCCCAAAGTGGACTACTTTTGGCATTCATACAGACCAGCTCACGGATCTACAAACTTGCTATTCCTCCTTTGGATGTCTTTGACTAAGCTGTTGCCTCTGCCCAGAATATTCTCGTTCTCCATCTCTGCTTGGGAAAAATACTATTTTTCCTTCAAGGCTCAACCCAAACACTGTTCTGAGCACACAGATCATTTTTCACAAAAGAGGTGGCCTCTTCCTCCTCCACTGAGGTCCCATTGCATTTGCCTTACTCTTCTCTGGAAGGCTTCCAGAGACTTCCCTGGTGGCTCAGATGGTAAAAGTGTCTGCTTACAATGAGGGAGACCTGAGTTCAATCCCTGAGTCGGGAAGATACTCTGGAGAAGGAAATGGCAACCCACTCCAGTACTCTTGCCTGGAAAATCCCATGGACAGAGGAGCCTGGTCACAGTCAGACATGACTGAGTGACTTCATTTTTTTTTCCCTGGCTCTGAAAGGCACTCACCACAAATGGTCCTATACTGTGTTTATTTGTAAACATGCCATGTCTCCTTCACCAGTTGCAAACAGCTCTTAGGCACGACTCTGTCTCACTCATCTGCCTCTCACTAGCACTCAGAAGAAGGATATAGTAGGAATACAGGCGATGCTTAGGAAATGTTAGTTAGAATGCTAAGGTAGGGCACAGAGGTAAGCTGCAAGCATGTTTGCAGGGAGGATAGATTTGAGCTATGTGTGGAGACTATATAGAGTGTGTGATTTATAAGCCTGTGATTGAGAATGTAGAGATGCAGAGATGTGGTTTGTAAAGGAGAAGTGATTCGTGTATTGTGTTATGTGCAGATGTGCCAGGAGAATAAGGGAGGAACTCCCAGGGCTTGCCCTCTCTACAGCTTGGGCCAGGCTGGAGTCATCCACTGGTCTTTTCTCCTCCCACTCTGGTCCCTTCTTTCCTACCTTATTTGTACATCACTCTCCAGTCCATGGGCCCCATATTCAACAGCTTTCTCAAAGGACATTATGGTATTCTCAGGCCCCAGCTGTGGAAGAAAAGGACATCAGGCCTTTAATCTCACAGTCATTTCTGCCAACATCCATTTTAGCATAGGAAAAAGTGAAGTGAAGTGAAGTGAAGTCGCTCAGTCGTGTCCAACTCTTTGCGATCCCATAGACTCTAGCCTACCAGGCTCCTCTGCCCATGGAATTTTCCAGGCAAGAATACTGGAGTGGGTGGCCATTTTCTTCTCCAGGGGGTCTTCCTGACCCAGGGATCGAACCCAGGTCTCCTGCATTGCAGGCAGATGCTTTACCGTCTGAGCTACCAGGGAAATCCCAAGGAAAGGGGCACAGTAATGAAAGGACTTTAGGAAGCAGAGTTTGGTTCTCTTGGTTCTATGTTCTAAGAACCTGCCTACATTATACTCTTCTGAATCTGGTTTGGGAATTCTGCTCATCTGAGACAATGTCACTGGACATAATAAAGAGAAATGGACTGAGAATTAGGAGAATTAAGTCCAACCTCTACAATTAATTACTTATCTTGTCATCTCAAGCCAACCTCTTTATTTCTCCAGGGGTTTCTTAGGATCTGATCTGCCCTTGTCTCATCCACACCCATGCACACCCACATCCATCTAGCTCAGACTTACCATGGGTGCACCTCTATGTCCAAAGAAGTTTGGCTTAGGTGCCAATTTCTCCTTCTCCTGAAGGCAGGGAGAGTAAGTCCCAAATGGCACCACATAGAGACATAAAAGGATTTAAAAAAATGGCACTCCAACAGCCACTTGTAGAGCTGAAAAAGTTGGAATGAAAAAGTGATGAAAAAGAAAAGAGGAATGGAGAACCATCCCAAGCAAATAAGTATCCCCCCTAAATAGTTATAGTAAATAATGAATCCATGGGTTCACTGACTCTGTGAACTCACAGATTTACTATTTCTCTCAGGTCCCCCACATTTCAATTATTTGAAAGCAAAAGGCTACCCAAATACAAGCATGATTATTAAGTTAAAATTATTGCAAATGCCTCTTGGAGTGTGAAGTCAAATGGGCTTCAGGAAGCATTACTACCAATAAAGCTAATGGAAATGAAGGAATTCCAGCTGAGCTAATTAAAATACTAAAAGATGATGGTGTTAAAGTGTTGCACTCAATATATCAGCAAATTTAGAAAACCCAGCAATGGCCACAGGACTAGAAAAGGTAAGTGTTCATCCAAATTCCAAAGAAGGATCGTGCTAAAGGATGTTCAAACTACTGGACGCTCACTTTCCATGCTAGTAAGGTTATGCTCAAAATCCTTCAAGCAAGGTTTCAGTAGTACTTGAATCAAGAACTTCCAGATGAACAAGCAGGGTTTTGAAAAAGCAGTGGAACCAGAGATCAAATTGCCAACATCTGTTGGATCACAGAGAAACCAAGGAAATTCCAGAAAAACATCCACTGCTGCCTCATTGACTACAAGAAAGTCTTTGACTGTGTGGATTGGAACAAACTCTTGAAAATTCTTAAAGAGATGGAAATACCAGACCATCTTACCTATCTCCTAAGAAACCTGTATGCAAGTCAGGAAGCAACAGTTAGAACCTTACATTGAACAAGGACTGGTTCCAAATTGGAAAGGAGTACAACAAAGCTATATACTGTCACCTTGTTTATTTAACTTATATGCAGAGTATATCATGCAAAATGCCAGGCTGGATGAGTTACAAACTGGAATCAAGACTGTTGGGAATAACATTAACAATCTCAAATATTTAGATGATACCACTCTAATAGGAAAAAGTGAAGACAAACTAAACAGCTGCTTGGTGAGGGTGAAAGAGAAGAGTGAAAAAGCTGGCTTAAAACTCAACATTAAAAGAACTAAGATCATGGCATCTGGTCATATCACTTCATGGGGAAAAGTGAAAGTTGTGACAGATTTTCTCTTCTTGGGCTCCAAAATCACTGGGGATGCTGACTGCAGCCATGAAATTAAAAGACACTTGCTTCTTGGAAGGAAGGCTTTATAACAAACCTAGACAGCATATTAAAAGCAAAGACATTACTTTGCTGACAAAGGTCCATATAGTCAAAAATATGGTCTTTCCAATAGTCAAGATGTGACAATTGGACAATAAAGAAGGCTGAACACTGAAGAATTTGTTTGCGAATTGTGGTGCTGAAGAAGACTCCTGAGAGTCCCTTGGACAGTAAGGAGATCAAAACAATCAATACTAAAGGAAATCAACCCTGAATATTGGTTGGAAGGATTTATGCTGAAGCTCCAATACTTTGGCCACCTGATGCAAAGAGCCGACTCACTGAAAAAGACCTTGTTACTGGGAAAGGATGAGGACAGGAGGAGATGGGGGAGACCAAGGATGAGATGGTTGGATGGCATCACCAATTCAATGGACATGAACTTGGGTGAACTCGAGGAGATGGTGACGGACAGGGAGGCCTGGCGTGCTACAGTCCATGAGGTCACAAAAAATCGGACATGACTTGGCAACTGAACAACAACAAAAACTTACAAATACAAATTAACAAGGGAATAAATTGTACAGGAGGCAGGAAGGAGAGGGAATGTTAAGGAGCAGCTTCTCAGAAAGAGGAGGAGTTTGATTGGTTCTGAGAAAGCTCTCAAGCCCTTAAAGATCAGCCTAAAATGCCCAGGTATTGATGGCAGAGAGGAATAGTGGAAGGGATACTAGTTGAAAGAAATCCAAATACAAAGCAGGCTTTACTCCTTTCTAATTTTGTGACTCAGACTTATTGTTTAACCTCTCTGGGTATTCATTTTCTTCATTCTGAAAAATGGAGCTATTCTACTACTAGTATTACCTCATGCAATTGATATGACACTATTGACTCATCATAGACCCTCAATAAATAGCTGTATCTCTCTCTCTCCCCCACTCCTCTCTTAAACACACACACATACACAAACACACAGACTAATCACAATACCTGTTATCACTGGCAATACCTCAACATTTACTATTTTATACCTTTGAGGATCTAACCTATTTGTACATTTTAAAATTACCATCCATGTCACTTTCAAATCTAGCTCTCCAGCTCTAACCTCTCAATTTCGTGAGCATACTACAGCATGTATTTCTTCTTCTTTCATTACTTGTAATCCGGTAACGTCTCATTCTAGCTAAAATTCAGGAAATAAAAAAGAAAAGAGTTCATTATTGTCCCCTTAAAGTTCCTGCCCCCAGAAACATTTCCTAAAATTCACCAGACACATACACATACACACATACATAATGGCAACACTACCAATCCTGTTTTTCTCTTTCCTGCATCCTTGGACACGTCAGGAAGCAAGCACTCCTTGTTTAACCAGTAATAATAAAAAGAGATATAGACAGAAGCAGGTTCTCCTGGTTTCTCAGTAAGGGTGCTGAGAGTTAACTCCATTCTCAAAACAGCTTCATGTACAGCTCTGATTCTTATTTGCTTCCATGATATTAGGACAAAGAATGAAGAGAAAAGCAGTGGCAGAGGCAGATTTCTGCTTCTGTGGAAGTCCTCAGATGTGACAGAGACTCACCATGGACTGCTTTGAAGGACTAAGATGTATCCAGGGGATATCTGCACCTGGTTCTTGAGTTGAAAATAGTAATATCTGAATACAAACTAAAAGAACTATGACGTGTACCATCACTGGCCAAATAAAAATAAAACACCCTCTACCCTCCCTAAAACTACTCCAATCTATTCCCTCAAAGTTAATGAGAGAAAATACTAATTTTTCTAAAAGGAGAATGTCTCTTTAGAAGATGGACTGCTTAGCCTGGGAAATGCTATGACAGGATGTTATGACAGACCATGTAGGGTTGTGAGTTTGATCACAAGGAGCATGCTTGAATAACAAGATAAATGAGTTTCAAAAAGATTCAGTGGTGTTTTGCTTGTTCTGCTGAGTAAAGTACAGAAGTTAAAGCCAGAGCTGGAAGAATCAAGGAAGGTTCCACCCACAGGACATACCTTCTCCTTCCAAATGGATCAAGTAGAAGGCCACAGGCCATGAAAGCAAAACCATCACAGATATGCTGCTCAGGTGTATGTAGGGAGCTAAGACCTGTGAGGAAATTGAAAAGTCAGCCTGAACTCATCTGGACAGACAGGGCTACAACTAAGTATGGTGCCTACCTGAAGTGACAGCCCGATGGTAAGCCACCTGTCTTTCCAGTAAGTTAATAAAATCCATAACAAAAGTGAGAAAAACGGAATCATTATCAGAACCAGGATCTGGGGAAACAAAAAGAATGTTCTGACTTCCATGCAGTAGGCTTTGATCATAACTGTCCTTGAGAAACGTATTTGTTCTCACAGTTTCAGTGACCTTATTCCTCATCTCCTTAATCTAACCACCCCTGAGACCTCCAGTACTACTTGGATTTAATCTTATTGCTGCCAAGTCTAAGTTATGTAGCATGGCTGGAAAAAAATTATACAGCTATATGGTCTGATGTCTTTACTAATTAATTTTTTCCACCTCAGCTGGGTCTTCAATACTGCTTGGCATATCTCACCAAGTTTCAACAATGGCCATTTTAAATATTCAATACCACTTAAAGTGACTCAATATAACCACAAGTCAACAGTATTTGCAATTGCTTTTTCAATATATGTTTTTCTCTAATAGACTATAAGCTTATGAAGTCAAGGACAATATTTGGGTAAGATCATATTCTCACTGCCTTTAAGAGACAGTCTCACTGCCTGACATAGTAATTATTCAGCAAATATCTGTTGGACAGATTTTATTTTTTTAATATAAATTTATTTATTTTAATTGGAGGTTAATTACTTTACAATATTGTATTGGTTTTGTCATACATCAACATGAATCCGCCACAGGTATACACGTGTTCCCCATCCTGAAACCCGCTCCCTCCTCCCTCCCCATCCCATCCCTCTGGGTCATCCCAGTGCACCAGCCCCAAGCATCCAGTATCATGCATCGAACCTGGACTGGCGACTCATTTCATATATAATATTATACATGTTTCAATGCCATTCTCCCAAATCATCCCACCTCGCCCTCTCCCACAGAGTCCAAAAGACTGTTGTATACATCTGTATCTCTTTTGCTGTCTCGCATACAGGGTTATTGTTACCATCTTTCTTTCTTTCTTTTTT
The DNA here is from genome assembly GCF_019923935.1 of Bubalus bubalis. NCBI lineage: Eukaryota > Metazoa > Chordata > Mammalia > Artiodactyla > Bovidae > Bubalus > Bubalus bubalis. The sequence continues at coordinate 99,543,884 of NC_059161.1, read as the reverse complement.
TTTTTTTTTTTGATATTTTAAACCAAGTTTAATACCACACTGAATAATCATAGGACTTAATATTAAATATTCTGATCTCTAATGCAGTTTCTTACTTTTCTACATGGTGACTTTTTTTAATTTAAATGTATTTATTTTAATTAGAGGCTAATTACTTTACAATATTGTATTGGTTTTGCCATGCATCAACATGAATCCTTCACGGGTGTACACGTGTTCCCAATCCTGAACCCCCCTCCCACCTCCCTCCCCATCCCATCCCTCTGGGTCATCCCAGTGCACCAGCCCCAAGCTTCCTGTATCCTGCATCGAACCTGGACTGGAGATTCATTTCTTATATGATATTATACATGTTTCAATGCCATTCTTCCAAATCATCCCCCCCTCCCTCTCCCACAGAGTCCAAAAGACTGTTCTATACATCTGTGTCTCTTTTGCTGTCTCACATACAGGGTTATGGTTACCAACTTTCTAAATTCCATATATAAGCATTAGTATACTGTATTGGTGTTTTTCTTTCTAGCTTACTTCACTCTGTATAATAGGCTCCAGTTTAATCCACCTCATTGGAACTGATTCAAATGTATTCTTTTTAATGTCTGCACAACAAAGGAAACTATAAGCAAGGTGAGAAGACAGCCTTCAGAATGGGAGAAAATAATAGCAAATGAAGCAACTGACAAACAACTAATCTCAAAAATATACAAGCAACTCCTACAGCTCAATTCCAGAAAAATAAACAACCCAATCAAAAAATGGGCCAAAGAACTAAATAGACATTTCTCCAAAGAAGACATACAGATGGCTAACAAACACATGAAAAGATGCTCAACATCACTCATTATCAGAGAAATGCAAATCAAAACCACAATGAGGTACCATTTCACACCAGTCAGAATGGCTGCAATCCAAAAGTCTATAAGCAATAAATGCTGGAGAGGGTGTGCAGAAAAGGGAACCCTCTTACACTGCTGGTGGGAATGTAAACTAGTACAGGCACTATGGAGAACAGTGTGGAGATTCCTTAAAATACTGGAAATAGAACTGCCTTAGGAGCTACTCCACGCCCCCACGCCTGAGGCCAGGGATGGCAGCAGGGAGGAGTAACCACACGCCCGAGGCCAGGGGCGGTGGCAGGGAGGACCAACCCCACATCCAAGGAGCCGTGGCTGCTCGGGCGCAGGAGGGCCTAAAGGAGCTATCCCACGTTGAAGGTCAGGAAGGGCGGCAGTGAGGAGATACCCCTCGTCCAAGGTAAGGAGCAGCGGCTGCGCGTTGCTGGAACAGCCGTGAAAAGATACCCCACGCCCAGGGTAAGAGAAACCCAAGTAAGATGGTAGTTGTTGCAAGAGGGCATCAGAGGGCAGACACACTGAAACCATACTCACAGAAAACTAGTCAATCTAATCACACTAGGACCACAGCCTTGTCTAACTCAATGAAACTAAGCCATGCCCATGGGGCAACCCAAGACGGGCAGGTAATGGTGGAGAGATCTGACAGTATGTGGTCCACAAGAAGGGAATGGCAAGCCACTTCAGTATTCTTGCCTTGAGAACCCCATGAACAGTATGAAAAGGCAAAATGATAGGATACTGAAAGAGGAACTCCCCAGGTCAGTAGGTGCCCAATATGCTACTGGAGAAGAGTGGAGAAATAACTCCAGAAAGAATGAAGGGATGGAGCCAAAGCAGAAACAATACCCAGCTGTGGATGTGACTGATGATAGAAGCAAGGTCTGATGCTGTAAACAGCAATATTGCATAGGAACCTGGAATGTCAGGTCCATGAATCAAGGCAAATTGGAAGTGGTCAAACAAGAGATGGCAAGACTGAATGTCGACATTCTAGGAATCAGAGAACTAAAGTGGACTGGAATGGGTGAATTTAACTCAGATGACCATTATATCTACTACTGCAGGCAGGAATCCCTCAGAAGAAATGGAGTAGCCACCATGGTCAACAAAAGAGTCTGAAATGCAGTACTTGGATGCAATCTCAAAAACGACAGAATGATCTCTGTTCGTTTCCAAGGCAAACCATTCAATATCACAGTAATCCAAATCTATGCCCCAACAGTAATGCTGAAGAAGCTGAAGTTGAACAGTTCTATGAAGACCTACAAGATCTTTTAGAACTAGCACCCAAAAAAGATGTCCTTTTCATTATAGGGGACTGGAATGCAAAAGTAGGAAGTCAAGAAACACCTGGACTAACAGGCAAATTTGGCCTTGGAATACAGAATGAAGCAGGGCAAAGACTAATAGAGTTATGCCAAGAAAATGCACTGGTCATAGCAAACACCCTCTTCCAACACACAGGAGATGACTCCCCACATGGACATCACCAGATGGTCAATATTGAAGTCAGATTGATTATATTCTTTGCAGCCAAAGATGGAGAAGCTCTATACAGTCAGCAAAAACAAGACCAGGAGGTGACTGTGGCTCAGACCATGAACTCCTTATTGCCAAATTCAGACTTAAATTAAAGAAAGTAGGGAAAACCACTAGACCATTCAGGTATGACCTAAATCAAATCCCTTCTGATTATACAGTGGAAGTGAGAAATAGATTTAAGGGCCTAGATCTGATAGAGTGCCTGATGAACTATGGAATGGGGTTCGTGACAATGTACAGAAGACAGGGATCAAGACCATCCCTATGGAAAAGAAATGCAAAAAAGCAAAATGGCTGTCTGGGGAAGCCTTACAAATAGCTGTGAAAAGAAGAGAAACGAAAAGCAAAGGAGAAAAGGAAAGATATAAGCATCTGAATGCAGAGTTCCAAAGAATAGCAAGAAGAGATAATAAAGCCTTTTTCAGCAATCAATGCAAAGAAATAGAGGAAAACAACAGAATGGGAAGGACTAGAGATCTCTTCAAGAAAATTAGAGATACCAAGGGAACATTTCATGCAAAGATGGGCTCCATAAACGACAGAAATTGTATGGACCTAACAGAAGCAGAAGATATTAAGAAGAGGTGGCAAGAATACACAGAAGAACTATACAAAAAAGATCTGCACAACCCAGATAATCACGATGGTGTGATCACTCACCTAGAGCCAGACATCCTGGAATGTGAAGTCCAGTGGGCCTTAGAAAGCATCACTACGAACAAAGCTAGTGGAGGTGATGGAATTCCAGTTAAGCTCTTTCAAATCCTGAAAGATGATGCTGTGAAAGTGCTGCATTCAATATGCCAGCAAATTTGGAAAACTCAGCAGTGGCCTCAGGACTGGAAAAGGTCAGTTTTCCTTCCAATCCCAAAGAAAGGCAATGCCAAAGAATGCTCAAACTACTGCACAATTGCACTCATCTCACACGCTAGTAAAGTAATGCTCAAAATTCTCCAAGCCAGGCTTCAGCAATATGTGAACCATGAACTTCCAGATGTTCAAGCTGGATTTATAAAAGGCAGAGGAACCAGAGATCAAATTCCCAACATCTGCTGGGTCATGAAAAAAGCAAGAGAGTTCCAGAAAAACATCTATTTCTGCTTTATTGACTATGACAAAGCCTTTGACTGTGTGGCTCACAATAAACTGTGGAAAATTCCGAAAGATATGGGAATACCAGACCACCTGCCATGCCTCTTGAGAAATTTGTATGCAGGTCAGGAAGCAACAGTTAGAACTGGACATGGAACAACAGACTGGTTCCAAATAGGAAAAAAGGAGTACGTGAAGGCTGTATATTGTCACCCTGTTTATTTAACTTCTATGCAGAGTACATCATGAGAAACGCTGGACTGGAAGAAACACAAGCTGGAATCAAGATTGCCGGGAGAAATATCAATAACCTCAGATATGCAGATGACACCACCCTTATGGCAGAAAGTGAAGAGGAACTCAAAAGCCTCTTGATGAAGGTGAAAGTGGAGAGTGAAAAAGTTGGCTTAACGCTCAACATTCAGAAAACGAGCATCCAGTCCCATCACTTCATGGGAAATAGATGGGGAAACAGTGGAAACAGTGTCAGACTTTATTTTTCTGGGCTGCAAAATCACTGCAGATGGTGATTGCAGCCATGAAATTAAAAGACGCTTACTCCTTGGAAGGAAAGTTATGACCAACCTAGATAGCATATTCAAAAGCAGAGACATTACTTGCCAATAAAGGTCTGTCTACTCAAGGCTATGGTTTTTCCTGTGGTCATGTATGGATGTGAGAGTTGGACTGTGAAGAAGGCTGAGGGCCGAAGAATTGATGCTTTTGAACTGTGGTGTTGGAGAAGACTCTTGAGAGTCCCTTGGACTGCAAGGAGATCCAACCAGTCCATTCTGAAGGAGATCAGCCCTGGGATTTCCTTGGAAGGAATGATGCTAAAGCTGAAACTCCAGTACTTTGGCCACCTCATGCGAAGAGTTGACTCATTGGAAAAGACTCTGATGCTGGGAGGGATTGGGGGCAGGAGGAGAAGGGGACAACAGAGGATGAGATGGCTGGGTGGCATCACTGACTCAATGGATGTGAGTCTGGGTGAACTCCGGGAGTTGGTGATGAACAGGGAGGCCTGGTGTGTTGCGATTCATGGGGTCACAAAGAGTCGGACACGACTGAGTGACTGAACTGAACTGAACTGCTGACCCAGAAATCCCACTGCTGGGCATATACACTGAGGAAACCAGAATTGAAAGAGACACGTGTACCCCAGTGTTCATCACAGCACTGTTTATAATAGCCAGGACATGGAAGCAACCTAGATGTCCATCAGCTGATGAATGGATAAGAAAGCTGTGGTATATATACACAATGGAGTATTACTCAGCCATTAAAAAGAATACGGGGACAGATTTTAAAAATTTACTATTCATTTTATATTGAAAGAACACTGAAACCAAGAAGACACAATTTTAACTTGTTCCCCTTCAAATGTAGTTTTCCTACATCTGTGGTGCCTTCTAGAGACTTCTGTACCTATGAAAGCAACTGAATTCATGATCAAACCTCACAAAATAATTCCAGGCCTTGCTAACTTAAATGGTTAATTTTCAAAATTCCAGCTGAGCTATTTCAAATCCTGAAAGATGATGTTGTTAAAGTGCTACAATCAATATGCCAGCAAATTTGGAAAACACAGCAGTGGCACAGGACTAGAAAAAGTCAGTTTTCATTCCAATCTCAAAAAAGGGCAATGCAAACGAATACTCAAACTACCGCACAACTGCACTCATTTCACATGCTAGCAAGGTAAAGCTCAAAATCCTTTTAGCTAGGCTTCAACAGTATGTGACCTGAGAACTTCCAGATGTACAAGCTGGATTTAGAAAAGGCAGAGGAAGCAGAGATCAAATTGCCAACATCTCTTGGATCATAGAAAAAGCAAGGGAATTCCAGAAAAACATCTACTTCTGCTTCATTGACTACACTAAAGCCTTTGACTGTGTGGATTATAACTAACTGTGGAAAATTTTTAAAGAGATGGGAATACCAGACCACCTTACCTGCCTCCTGAGAAACCTGTATGCAGGTCGAGAAGCAGCAGTTAGAACTGGACATGGAACAACAGACTGGTTCCAAACTGGGAAAGGAGTACGTCAACACTGTATATTGTCACCCTGCTTATTTAACTTATGTGCAGAGTACATCATGCAAAATGCCAGGCTTGATGAAGCTCAAGCTGGAGTCAAGGTTGCAGGGAGAAATATGAACAACCTCAGATACACAGATGACACAACTCTAATAGAAGAAAGCCAAGACAAACTATAGAGCCTCTTGAAGAGAGTGAAAGAGGAGATTGAAAAAGTAGGCTTAAAACTCAGCATTCAAAAAACTAACTTCTTGGCATCTGGTCCCATCACTTCATGCCAAATAGACGGGGGGGGGGAGGAAACAGTGACAGACTTTACTTTCCTGGGCTCCAAAATTACTGCAGATGGTGACTGCAGCCACCAAATCAAAAGACACTTGCTCCTTGGAAGGAAAGCTATGACAAACCTATAAAAAGCAGAGGCATCACTTTGTTGACAAAGGTCTGTCTAGCTAAAGCTATGGTTTTTCCAGTAGTCATATATGGATATGAGAGTTGGACCATAAACAAGGCTGAGGACCAAGTATTGATGCTTTTCAACTGTGGTACTGGAAAGGACTCTTGAGAGCCCCTTGAACAGCAAGGAAATCAAACCAGTCAATCCTCAAGGAAATCAACCCTGAATATTCTTTGGAAGGACTGATGCCGAAGCTGAAGGTCCGATACTTTGGTCACCTAATACAAAGAGTCAACTCATTGGAAAATACTCTGATGCTGGGAAAGATTGAGGTCAGAGGAGAATTTGGCTACAGAGGATGAGATTGTTGGATGGCCTAACTGACTCAATCAAGATGAGTTTGAGCAAATTCTGGGAGATAGTAAAAGACAGGGAAGCCTGGTGTGTGGCAGTCCATGGGGTTGCAACTGAACAACAACAAAGGAAGAAATATTTCAATTTTAACCAATTCTTCCTGAGAATAAGAGGGAATTCTCTCTAACTTGTTTTTTGAAGCTAACAAAAACATTGGTACTCAAACTGAACAAGACAATTACAGGGAAAATAACCTATAGTCCAATCTCTTCTATACAAAGACACAAACAGATGTGAAAATCTGAAAAAAAAAAAAAAAACACTGTTAGCAGACCAAATGCCTCATAACACAAACATTTAATAGACAAATCAGACTCACATGAATCTCATGTGATTCTGTGATCTTACTCAACACCAAGCTTTACTATGATTTAAGGCAACTGACAATTATAAGGTACAAACAGTTTCTTTTGGATAAATCTGACTTTCAAAAGCAGCTATGCATGAAAAAGTCTTTCCTTTCCTGTATTAGGATACATGCTCTGGTCTGGGACTTAAAGTGTGAGGAGTGTTTTGAGCAAAGTATGAGAAAACATTTTTCTACAGAAGAAGTCTTTTGCATTATGGTGCATCCTTTTCTTGGGCTTCCCCGATGGCTCAGAAGTTAAAGCATCTGCCTGAAATGTGCATCCTTTTCTTATATATTCCATTAACTATACAACTCCAGCCAGCCATGTCTCTCACCCTATAAATCTATAACTTCCAGGTTTATTTATTATAAGCAACCTAGATATACAGATTAGAAGCTGCTAGAAATTTTCATAGATAAGGACTCACCATTATCTTTTGGCTAATTAAAATCTTCAGTACATTTATAAGATGGTTGGGTTATTTGCTACTTAAAAAGTTTTGATTGAGGTCATTCATTGCTCTCTGAGCATGCCTAGGTGGAAGACAATGCACTATAGACCTGGTGTTCTTTCCATCTAGGTTTGTTCTTTGCACATTGAAACTCCAAGCCCTAAAGAAATTCCCTTGCCAGGGAGATTTGAAAGCCAAGGGTTTAAAGGCCCAACCAAGTTAGTCATCTTCGAAGAGTATTCCAACTCTTCTAATACCCAGCTCCACCACTTCTCATTGGCTATGGATTCATAACTGGAATTAGATCACAGAATACCTTGAGAGATGAAGGCTTCGTTAAATATATTGATCAAAAAACCCTTTGTGTGGTAATGAATTCTTGAGGTGCTCACTATACAAGGAGAAAGGAACATAATATTAAATCAGGCTGAATTTATTGATACAGGCTTCCCTTGTGGCTCAGCTGGTAAAGAATCCATCTGCAATGCAGGAGACCTGGGTTCGATCCCTGGGTTAGGAAGATCCCCTGGAGAAGGGAAAGGCTACCCACTCCAGTATTCTAGCCTAGAAAAATCCATGGGCTATACATATACAGTCCACAGGGTCGCAAAGAGTCAGACACGACTGAGCAACTTCCACTCACTGTGCAGTAACCAGCAATTCTAAGTTCAATATATAAAGTGTGTGTATATATATATAGTTATATATTATTGTGTATATATTATAGTTATATATAAGATCAATATATAAGTATCCAGGTATTATTCATCTCTAATTGTTTATTTGAAAACTTCACTCAATAGTAACCCATGTTTAATAAACTGGGATGCCAGCAATTTCTCTGTATTGTATGAAAGAAAGGAAACTTAATGCAGCACAGTGGATGAGAATCTGCCTACCAATGCAGGGGGACATGGGTTCAGTGCTTCATCCAGAAAGATTCCACATGTCACAGAGCAACTAAGTTCATGTGCCACAACTAATAAATCAGTGTTCTAGAGCCAGTGAGCCACAACTACTAACCAATGCTCTATAGCCCATAAGCCACAAGTTCAGAGTCCATGTGGTGCAACTAGTTAAGCCTATGTGCCTAGAGTCTGTGCTCCACAAAAACAGAAGCCACTCTCAATGAGAAGTCTGTGTACAACAACGAAGAGTAGCCCCTGCTTGCCACAACTAGATAAAGCCAGTGTACAGCAAATAAGACTCAGTGGAGCCAAAAATAATAAAGAAAGAAAATTAAATTTATTTTTGTCTTTGTGCCAGTACCATACTGTCTTGATGACTGTGGCTTTGTAGTAGAGCCTGAAGTCAGGCAGGCTGATTCCTCCAGTTCCATTCTTCTTTTTCAAGATTGCTTTGGCTATTCAAGGCTTTTTTGTATTTCCATACAAATTGTGAAATTATTTGTTCTAGTTCTCTGAAAAATACTGTTGGTAGCTTGATAGGGATTGCATTGAATCTATAGATTGCTTTGGGTATTATACTCATTTTCACTATATTGATTCTTCCAGTGCATGAACATGGTATATTTCTCCATCTATTTGTGTCCTCTTTGATTTTTTCACCAGTGTTCTATAGTTTTCTATATATAGGTCTTTTGTTTCTTTAGGTAGATATATTCCTAAGTATTTTATTATTTTTGTTGCAATAGTGAATGGAATTGTTTCCTTAATTTCTCTTTCTGTTTTCTCATTGTTAGTATATAGGAATGCAAGGGGTTTCTGTGTGTTAATTTTATATCCTGCAACTTTACTATATTCATTGGTTAGCTCTAGTAATTTTCTGGTGGAGTCTTCAGGGTTTTCTATGTAGAGGATCATGTCATCTGCAAACAGTGAGAGTTTTACTTCTTCTTTTCCAATCTGGATTATTTTTATTTCTTTTTCTGCTCTGATCGCTATGGCCAAAACTTCCAAAACTGTGTTCAATAGTAGTGGTGAGAGTGGGCACCCTTGTCTTGTTCCTGACATTAGGGGAAATGCTTTCAATTTTTCACCATTGAGGATAATGTTTGCTGTGGGTTTGTCATATATAGCTTTTATTATGTTTGGGTATGTTCCTTCTATTTCTGCTTTCTGGAGGGTTTTTATCATAAATGGATGTTGAATTTTGTCAAAGGCTTCTCTGCATCTACTGAGATAATCATATGGTGAGATAATCATATGGTTTTTATCTTTCAATTTGTTAATGTGGTGTAAATTAAAAAAAATTTTTTTAACATTGTTCCCTTTTAAAAAAAGTATGGAAGAAAAAACCCAATAATTTATTGACAAAAGGTTATCGTTGTTGATGTTACTCAGTCACTAAGTCATGTCCAAAACTTTGTAACCGCATGGAATGCAGCACACCAGACTTGTCTCTATCCTTCTCTATCTCGAGGAGTTTGTTCAAACTCACGTCCATTGAGTCAGTGATGCCATCCAACCATCTCATCCTCTGCTGCCACCCTCTCTGTATGCCTTTAATAGTTCCCAGTATAAGGGTCATTTCCAAAGAGTCAGCTCTTCATATCAGGTGGCCAAAATATGGAGCTTCAGGTTAACTATCAGTCCTTCCAAAGAATATTCAGGGTTGATTTCTTGGGATTGACTGGTTTGCTCTCCGTGCTGTCCAAGAGACTCCCGAGTCTTCTCCAACACCACAATTCAAAGGCATCAATTCTTCAGAACTCAGCTTTGTTTATGGTCCAACTCTCACATCCATATATGACTACTGGAAAAACCATCAGATCAGATCAGATCAGCCGCTCAGTCGTGTCCAACTCTTTGCAACCCCATGAATCGCAGCATGCCAGGCCTCCCTGTCCATCACCAACTCCCGGAGTTCACCCAGACTCATGTCCATCGAGTCAGTGATGCCATCCAGCCATCTCATCCTCTGTCATCCCCTTCTCCTCTTGCCCCCAATCCCTCTCAGCATCAGAGTCTTTTCCAATGAGTCAACTCTTCGCATGAGGTGGCCAAAGTACTGGAGTTTCAGCTTTAGCATCATTCCTTCCAAAGAAATCCCAGGGCTGATCTCCTTTAGAATGGACTGGTTGGATCTCCTTGCAGTCCAAGGGACTCTCAAGAGTCTTCTCCAACACCACAGTTCAAAAGCATCAATTCTTCGGCCCTCAGCCTTCTTCACAGTCCAACTCTCACATCCATACATGACCACAGGAAAAACATTGCCTTGACTAGACGAACCTTTGTTGGCAAAGTAATGTCTCTGCTTTTGAATATGCTATCTAGGTTGGTCATAACTTTCCTTCCAAGGAGTAAGCGTCTTTTAATTTCATGGCTGCAGTCACCATCTGCAGTGATTTTGCAGCCCAGAAAAATAAAGTCTGACACTGTTTCCACTGTTTCCTCATCTATTTCCCATGAAGTGATGGGACCGGATGCCATGATCTTCGTTTTCTGAATGTTGAGCGTTAAGCCAACTTTTTCACTCTCCACTTTCACCTTCATCAAGAGGCTTTTGAGTTCCTCTTTACTTTCTGCCATAAGGGTAGCGTCATCTGCATATCTGAGGTTATTGATATTTCTCCCGGCAATCTTGATTCCAGCTTGTGTTTCTTCCAGTCCAGCGTTTCTCATGATGTACTCTGCATATAAGTTAAATAAACAGGGTGACAATATACAGCCTTCACGTACTCCTTTTCCTATTTGGAACCAGTCTGTTGTTCCATAGCTTTGACTATATGGACCTTAGTCAGCAAAGTGATACCTCTGCTTTTTAACATGCTGTCTAGGTTTGTCACAGCTTTCCTTCCAAGGAGCAAGCATCTTTTAATTTTGTGGCTGCAGTCACCATCCACAGTGATTTTGGAGCCCAAGAAAATAAAATCTGCCTGTTTCCACTGTTTCCCCATCTATTTGCCATGCAGTGATGGGACCAGAAGCCATGTTCTTCATTTTTCGAATGTTGAGTTTTAAGCCAGGTTTTTCACTCTCTTTTGCCTTCATCAAGAAGCTCTTTAGTTCCTCTTCACTTTTTATCATTGAAGTGATATCATCTGCATATCTGAGGTTGTTGATATTTCTCCCAGCAATCTTGATTTCAGCTTGATTCATCCAGCCCAGCATTTTGCATTATGTACTTTGCATATAAGTTAAATAAGCAAGGTGACAATATACAGTCTTGATGTACTCCTTTCCCAATTTTGAACCAGTCTGTTGTTCCACTTCCAGTTATAACTGTTGCTTCTTGACCTGCACTCAGGTTTCTCAGGGGTCAGATAAGGTGGTCTAGTATTCCCATCTCTTCCACTTCATTGACTATGGCACAGCCTTTGACTGTATGGATTACAACAAACTGAGAATAATTCTTAAAGAGAAAATGTTGTTGGAATGCTATCACCTATGGTCAGCTAACCCACTCCATATTGTGCCCTACAGGCGGTCTCAGAGGACACTGAGAAACACATTGGTGAGTAGAGTGTCAGCATCCTTGAAAAGCACCATAGCGGCCATGCTTTATGCCTGGATAAAGGTGAGAGATGCTGCCACAAAAACTGGCTTCCTGAGTTCAAAGGCAATGATGAGATTCTGCTGTGGCAGAGGCCAAGTAGCAGCGCTCACTGCCAGAGGCAAGGTAAGCATGGTTTCTGGAATAGTAATCAGAATGGTTTAACCCACAGGGACCCTTTGTAGCAACAAATTGCTCATGATATCCAAACTCCAAAACCTATGGGAATCTCAGTAACACCTATATGTTCATCCTTCAATTTCCTCTTTCCCTGCATGATCTTATTACTTCAATTTCCATTCTTTCTAACCTTAAATGTATACTTTCAATTCATACTTTCCTTTTGAGTAAGAGGATATTTAAGGGGACCACTCAGGGGGTTTGACATGTTTCTGGATTTGAGGAAATACAAGGAAAACCATGCCTGAAAAAGTCTATAAATACCAAGAGGCTGTGCTGGAGATGCTCAAGCCCATAGCAAAACAAGACAAGGGAGGCAATGATGGAAAAGAGCTGCATGTCTTCAGATGCTGGGTCAGTAATGTCTGTCTCCTCAAAACAAAAACAGATCCTTTGTACTTTCTTGTGTATTTTTAAAGGGCTCCAAACTCAGGGAGAATAAAAAGGACATCAGCAGAGAAATTTTAGAGGGTACAGGAATACAGGCATTGAATCCACCTAGAGTTGCAGTCAAGATCTCAGCAGAAGGGTCTCTGAAAACACACATGGAAAAATCCATGCGGTAAAGAGCCAAAAATTGCGATTTCTTGGTCCTAATGGAACCAAAACCCTCCCTGTGGGACTGTGTTCTTTACCCTATCTCTCCTTTCCCTGAGCCTTACTCTGGAAGAAAGGTAAAAGGACAATCATGTTCTCTTCACCACTGTTGGTTTCCAGGCCTGGGTCATGTGAAATAGAGTAAGAGAAATGTCTCATAAAGTTGGAATTCATTACAATGAACTGAAATATTTAATAATTGAAATGGAATGCCCTTGTAACAATGAAGGACTGGGAAATTAATGGAGCTTGCTCAAGATTTTATGGGGATGGGAATAACAAACACACATAGTAAGTTTAACACAGAGTAGTGAGAAAAAATAAAGTTTGGGTTCATCATGGTCAGTAAGCCAGTTCCACCTGTTAGAAACTGAATCATTTCAGTTGAAATAGTGTAAGCAGATTTCTTTTTTCTAAAGGAGACAAAGAAAGTGAAGCTCTGTATTAAATACTTAGTGCCAAAGAGGCACATTTAGTGCTGGTCTCAGGTCTCCTATTTGAAGATTCAGATGTCCTACCTTATGATACCAGTGCAGGTACAGTCGCTGTTTTTCCCAACACAACAAAAATCCAAGTATCTGAAACAACAACAACAAAAAAAGAGGAGAATAATTTGAAATGAAATCACCATGATGGTACCCAAAACACTGTTGTTAACTCAACATTCCTTTCAATCCAGCATTACATTCACTTCTCGCTACACCTGCCCTTTTCAGCATCAAGGGTTTGTCACACTATTCCTCTGCCTAAAAAGCTCTCCCTTTCCATGCGACCAACCCTTCAAACAGTGCTCCATGTGACCTCCTACTTGTAACTTTCACCAGCAACCCAGAGAGAGTTTATTATCTTCTCTGCAAATTTGTAACAATCACCACACTGATATTCTTCCAGAGTTCCTACCAACTTCTTTTCCCTGTGATGGAGCTTATTCCTAGTATTATGCAGAACTAGTAATAAGAATGAGGGGCCAGCTCTTTGATAGTCTCATTGAATTTCCTTAAATTTTGCTTCCTCTTCTCATCTAATCAAGTTTCTCCTATAAATGTGCCAACAATAAAATAATAATAATACTGAAATGTTAAAAAAAAAAAAAAAAGGCTCTTCTTTGAGGAACCAGTGCCATTGTTACAATTGTTAACCACAGTTGTTAACATTGGTATTAGTCAATAAATCTTAATTAGATTTGAATCCAAATCTATGCAATCATCAAGTCAGTGTGCAGATGGAGACTGAAAACTGGAGTCTTTAGATGCTAAGGATATTAAAGAGAGTTTGAGTGCATAAGGCACTCACCTTTTTATCAAAATAATTTTATGGATATGATTTTATTTGTACTTTACCAATGTACAATACAGGCGAGCTGGTTGATCTGTGGAGTATGGTTCTTGCCTCCAGCACAAGACGTCCTGAGTTTAGGTCCCAGACAAGACCTTGGGCTTCCCTAGTGGCGCAGACAGTAAAGAACCTGCCTGCAATGTGGGAGACGTGGGTTCAATCCCTGGGTTGAGAAGAGGCCCTGGAGGAGGACGAGGCAATACACTCCAGTATTCTTGCCTGGAGAATCCCAATGGACAGAGGTGCCTGGAGGGCTACAGTCCATGGGGTTGCAAAGAGTTGAACATGACTAAAGAACTAACACTTTCACTTGTAGGCCCTATAAAATACCACTTTATTAAATATTATTATCACTCTCAATTGAAAGAAAAGAAACTGAGAATTAGAAGAGTTATGTGACTTGGTTAAGGTTACAAATAACTGAAAGATAAAGAAATAGAAACCTGGTATCCTCTGTTGCTACCACTATATCCAAAAAGAGGTAGGATAGAGTAGAAGCTTGTTAAAATACATAGCTTACTAGACACTGCAAGTCCATCTTAGAAGTTACCTATACCATTTTATGTTTATTGTGTATGAGTGAAGTATAGTTTGGTGGACCCAAGCACATCATTCATCCACATCTTCCTCATTAAAAAGTTTCTTACTAATCTCTGTCTACTTACATCCTCCATACAGTGACTTTGAGAATGATTATCCTAACTAGAAATCTGATTTATGCTAAATGTCTTGGCCTATTTTTCAGGCCTTCCAAAATCTTTGAAAATCCTATCGCTTTATCCATATTCCACATTATTCTTCATTACATCTTATATGTTAACAGTACTGATTCTTCTGGAGAAGGAAATGGCAACCTACTCCAGTATTATTGCCTGGAGAACCCGATGGACAAAGGAGCCTGGCAGGCTACAGTCCATGGGGTTGCCAGAGTCAAACACAACTTAGCGACTAAACCACCACCATCACTGATTCCTCCATCTTATCTAGTCAAACTATGTATGTCTGTTTTCCTGACTTTGTCATGATACCCCCATGTTCTGGAACTTTTTTCCTCCATCCCCGTAAACACCTCTAAATCTAACATCTCTTCAAGATCCCCCTCCTGTGCCACCTCTTCCAAGAAGCCTCACTTAATCTTCCTGGCTGGAAGTTAACTCTTCCTTCTCAGTATCCAGGTAGAACTTTATTTAGGACCCTCTAATGGCAAAGCCTTTGACTGTATGGATCACATAAACTGTGGAAAATTCTGAAAGAGATGGGAATACCAGACCACCTGACTTGCCTCTTGAGAAACCTATATGCAGTTCAGGAAGCAACAGTTAGAACTGGACATGGAACAACAGACTGGTTCCAAATAGGAAAAGGAGTACGTCAAGGTTGTATATTGTCACCCTGCTTATTTAACTTACATGCAGAGTATATCATGAGAAACGCTGCGCCAGAAGAAGCACAAGCTGGAATCAAGATTGCCGAGAGAAATATCAATAACCTCAGATATGCAGATGACACCACCCTTATGGCAGAAAGTGAAGAAGAACTAAAAAGCCTCTTGATGAAAGTGAAAGAGGAGAGTGAAAAAGTTGGCTTAAAGCTCAACATTCAGAAAATGAAGATCATGGCATCTGGTCCCATCACTTCATGGCAGATAGATGGGGAAACGGTGGAAACAGTGTCAGACTTGATTTTTTTAGGGCTCCAAAATCACTTCAGATGGTGATTGCAGCCATGAAATTAAAAGATGCTTACTCCTTGGAAGGAAAGCTATGAGTAACCTAGATAGCATATTGAAAAGCAGAGACATTACTTTGCCAACAAAGGTCCGTCTAGTCAAGGTTATGGTTTTTTCAGTGGTCATGTATGGATGTGAGAGTTGGACTGTGAAGAAGGCTGAGAGCCGAAGAATTGATGCTTTTGAACTGTGGTGTTGGAGAAGACTCTTGAGAGTCCCTTGGACTGCAAGGAGATCCAACCAGTCCATCGTAAAGGAGATCAGTCCTGGGTGTTCATTGGAAGGACTGATGCTGAAGCTGAAACTCCAATACTTTGGCCACCTCATGTGAAGAGTTGACTCATTGGAAAAGACCCTGATGCTGGGAGGGATTAGGGGCAGGAGGAAAAGGGGACGACAAAGGATGAGATGGCTGGATGGCATCACCGACTCGATGGACATGAGTCTGAGTGAACTCCGGGAGTTGGTGATGGACAGGGAGGCCTGGCGTGCTATGATTCATGGGGTTGCAAAGAGTCGGACACAACTGAGCGACTGAAGTGAACTGAACTGAATGACAATTATAATGCTCTTTGTTACTTACTTTTGTCTATGTCCTGCTGCTGCTGCTGCTGCTAAGTCACTTCAGTCGTGTCTGACTCTGTGCGACCCCATAGACGGTAGCCCACCAGGCTCCCCCGTCCCTGGGATTCTCCAGGCAAGAACACTGGAGTGGGTTGCCATTTCCTTCTCCAATGCATGAAAGTGAAAAGTAAAAGTGAAGTCGCTCAGTCGTGTCCAACCCTCAGCGACCCCACGGACTGCAGCCTACCAGGCTCCTCCACCCATGGGATTTTCCAAGCAAGAGTACTGGAGTGGTGTCTATGTCCTAGTTCCCTGCTAGATTCTATACTCATTGAATTAAGGACAACTGTAACTTTATTTCTCAAACTTATCTCTGAAGTGCCCTGTATGAAAACAGAAACCAAACGTTTTTGATCTCTGTAACCTAAGCACTTATCACTCATATAATATATTTTGCTGAAAGAAAAATTAATGCAAATGTCAACTCTTGTGCGAGTTGGGTTCTTTAGTATCAGAGAGGAAATCAGTGGAGACAAGAAATTATGAAACCAGAGAAAGATATACATGTCCTATGTGTAAGTGGGCACTGAAAAACTCTAGTTACCTAAAAGTTAGTCTCCCATAAGCTTTCCAGTTCTGAAGACTCCTCTGCTGCCTGGCCTACATTTCTCACATTACATGACACTACTCTATCTGGTGTGAATTTTCCACACTACACAACACTACTATGTCAGGAAACAGGCAGGGTCTCTATTACCTAAATACATTTGCTAAAATGTAATTTGCACCAGATTAGGGGATTAGCATTTGAAAAGCAGAACAGGTTTAACTCACTAGATAATTTGTAAGGTCCAGAAAGATCCTCAAGA
Organism: Bubalus bubalis; assembly: GCF_019923935.1. Taxonomy (NCBI): domain Eukaryota; kingdom Metazoa; phylum Chordata; class Mammalia; order Artiodactyla; family Bovidae; genus Bubalus; species Bubalus bubalis. The sequence continues at coordinate 99,527,011 of NC_059161.1, read as the reverse complement.
AATGGGCTATGAAATGAGTAGTCCAATGAATAAGTGTATTGCCATGTGAAGATGCAGGTGTCTAAAATGACAACACTGAATGAATCAGAAAATAAGCCATGAAACACAGAAAGAGAAAAAGGATGTTCTGCCGCCCTTTCAAAGGATCAAAGTGAAAAGACACACCCTCTAACAGCACAAGCCTTTTTACCCCTCTATCCCTCCTGCCTAATGGCTGATGAAAACCCAGACTCTGCGAAGAGTGATCTGAGGGCTCCCAGCACCAATTGGGAACCATACCACAGACAGAGCACCTCATGAGACTACTCAGGAAGGGAGGGGGGAAAATGGGAAACATTACTCACCAGTAGCAATGTTGTGTAGGCAGCCAGGATCCCAAGGAAACTCAGCAAGACAATGGACCAAAAGAACCAGACTCCTGTACCTAGGAAAACAACCCTGCAAAAATGTGTTTCAATTTCTAAAATAAAGAAGTTAGTAGTACCTCTGCCAAGGATAGGGGATAAGACTGGACTAGATGAGGCATAAGAAAACAGGGGAATAAGAAGAGGAGCAATTTGGGAACAGTTACCCTTTGCAGGTATTTAGTTGAGAAGTTTTAATTTTGCTCTACAATCAGGTACATTAATATTATTCTGTACAACTTGTATGCTTTTTAAAGTTATTTAGAATAAAGACTCAAAAAATATATATACTCTTTAAAAAAAACAATAAAATGCAGAAATTATGGAATATCAAAAGAGAAAAAGTCATCCATAAGTTCACTGCCTTCATATAGCTAATACATGCCAATTTTGCAGATTCCTTGTCCTTATAAATATGTTCTCTTACATAATAACAAGCTACTATATTAACATCTATATCTTGTGTAAGAGATTTATAGTCCTCCTTGTTACTAAAGTAGTTTATAAGTTAAAATTGCTAATAAACTGATTTAAGTTAAACAATGTTATAATTACTCTAAATATTATATGTCATAGAATTTAGATTTTTCATTTCAAGATAACAGAAATTATTTCCTCTCCTTATGAGACCTAGAGAAATTATGTTTTAATGATATAAAATATAGATTATTGAACATATTACTACATTAAATATAAGAAAAAATTCTCTTTGGTCAGGGGTTAGAAGACATGCCAAGAGAAAAAGTTAGACAAGCAGTCAACCTAGCAAGGCTGATCCCAGATCAAGACACTGGGAAGAGTATCCTGTAAAATATGATCTCACAGCCAGGAATCAGAAAATGTGTAAGTGATGTTACCAAATTAACCTAATAATGCCAACTAATACAATAACTTGCACAAAAATATAATTAAGATAACAATCAGAAAAGAACAATAAAAAATATATTCAAGATCTTCAGAGAGATAAAGGACTCATATCCATATAACAAGAATAGAATGTTTATATACAAGCAGAGTAATAATCAAAAAATGAAATACAGGGGGAAAAAAACATGTAGGATAGACATAAAGCAGTCTAAAGACAGCCAAAGAATTAATTACATGACTTATCCAGCAGCAATATTGACTTTATATTCCAAATGAGAAAGAAAAGTTTGGTTTTGCCTTCAATAGTACCTCTATATTTTCTAATAATTTCTCTAGCCACATTATTTTCTCCCCTCATCAACATAATGGCCTTCTTATCTATTTTCATTCACATGTAAATATTTAATATTAGGTCATTTCCAAATTCTCCCACCAAACAGGTGAAGGTCCCATCTACCTGCTGAGTACTGCTGGCAAAGGAAAAATTGTGGGAGACCTGCAATGTGGGAGACCTGGGTTCGATCCCTGGGTTGAGAAGATCCCCTGGAGGAGGGCATGGCAACCCACTTCAATATTCTTGCCTGGAGGATCCCATGGACAGAGGAGCCTGGCGGGCTAGAGTTCATGGGGTCACAAAGAGTTGGACTGAGCGACAAAACACAGAGACCTATTAAAAAGAGAACCAATTAAGAATTCTACAAAGGAAAATACAGCAACAAAAATTAAGAATGCAGTAAACAAATTTAATATCAGGTAAAACACAGCCAAAATAATTTGTTTAGCAAAAAACCAAGTCAGGAGACAAATATCAAGAAGGAAACAGAGACACACAAAAAACATGAAAAGTACAGAAGAAAGAATATGACACTTATGGGAAGAAGAGAAAAGGCCTAACACACATGAAACTAACGTTTCAAAAGGAGAAGCAGTTGAAAATGGGATGAAGGCTTTGCTGGTGGCTCAGTGGTAAAGATCCACCTGCCAATGCAGAAGACACGGGTTCAACACTTTATCCAGGAAGATCCCACAGGCGATGGGGCAGCTAAGCCCATGAGCCACACTACTGAGCCCACATGCTGCAACTATTAAAACCCACACATCCTAGAGTCTATGTTCCACAATAAGAGAAGCACCACAATGAGAAGTCTGTGCACTGAAACTACTGTGAGTAGCCCCTGCTCATCACAACTAGAAAAAAGCCCACATGCAGCAACAAAGACTCAACAAAGCCAAAAATAAATAAGCAGATACTTTAAAAATAGTTTAAAAAGAAAAATGAAAGATAAAGCCTGCTGCTGCTAAGTTGCCTCAGTCATGTCCAACTCTGTGCGACCCCATAGACGGCAGCCTACCAGGCTCCCCTGTCCTTAGGATTCTCCAGGCAAGAACACTGGAGTGGGTTGCCATTTCCTTCTCCAATGCATGAAAGTGAAGGCGCTCAGTCGTGTCCAACTCTGTGCAACCCCATAGACGGCAGCCCACCAGGCTCCCCTGTCCATGGGATTTTCCAGGCAAGAGTACTGGAGTGGGGTGCCATTTCCTTCTCCAAGGTAAAGCCTAAGAATTTTCAAAATGATTAAAAATATTGGATTGTTCTGGGATGATTCAGAGAAGTATTCACTGTTGGGATTAGACCTTATGCTATCACAGAAAATGCTAGAAAAGGTTGTTACATATGCTCTGACAGTTGATCACTGGATGATGTTTATGCCTGTAATTTAAGTACTAGTATATAAGATTAACTACTAGTCACACATCTTATTTTCAATGCCAGAGAAATGGGATAAGAAAAAATTCATATATATATATCCTTATATATCATATATGTTATATATGTTATATATATGTTATATATTTTATTCATATATATATATCATTTAAATACATATATATGTGTGTATATATACACACATACATCTGTAGGTTGTTGTTCAGTCTCTAAGTCATGTCCAGCTCTTGCAACCCCACAGACTGCAACATGCCAGGCCTCTCTATCCTTCACTATCTCCTGGAGTTTGCCCAATTCATGTCCATTGAGTTGGTGATGCCATCCAACCACCTCATCCTCTTGTCCCCCTCTTCTTCTGCCTTCAATCTTTCCCTGCATCAGGGTCTGGGAAATATATATATATATATATATATATATATATATACACATAATATATATATCTTTGTCCTCTGGTGTCACTAGTGATGATGTTATGTTAGACTATAAGAGGAACATTTTCAATTAAGGTTACTATTCAGCTGCCTTTAAAGTAGAAAGATTATTCTGGATTATCAGATTGAATCCAGTGTAGTCACATGAGCTCTTAAAATAAGTAAAGAAGGCAGAAAAGGATGTCAGAGACATGAGAAAGGAGAAATCAGAGAAATCTGAAGCATGAGAAGGAGCTAAAACACCACTGTTAGATTTGAAGATAGAGAAGGTCACAAGCTAGAAGCTGAGAACCCCCATCTGACAATCACTAATGAATGAGCACTTCATTTCAACAACCAGAAGAAACTGGATTCTGCCAACAACTTAAATAAACCTGGGAGTGAGTCTCACTCAGAGCCCCAGTTAAAAGCACAGGCCAGCTAAGCACCTTGAGTACTCAGGTCATACCTCACTTCTGACCAACAAAACTGTGAGATAAGAAATGGTATTCTTTGGTATCACTCAATTTGTGGTAATTTGCCATGGTAGCCATGGAACTACCTATGAAATGTACTGTGGCTTTAGGATCAGGGGGAGCTCACTCTTATATTGACATCTATTTGATGATGGAGCATTGCTGTGGGGATTATGAATGATTTTGAGTATGTTTATTGGAGTATGCATTGCAGAACTAGAGAAATAACCACAGGGTGGTCTAGGGACCCACTATGCCCAAAGAAGATATGGGTCTGAACCAGAATTCTATTGACCACCTAATACTCAAAAGTTCCTACTCTTACTAAGGAATCATAGCAAGATTTTATATCTCCAGTTATACATTTCAGAAAGTTCACAGTCAGTGTCCAGGAATCCCATAAAAGTATTTCTTCTTCCCCAATGACAAGAAATCTGGTAAATTATTAAAAGTTCTTCTAGGAGAAAACTAGGAGTAAGATTGATAGCATACAGTTCTGGCTGCGCAGCAATGTCTTCCATCTTTTGTCAATGCCTTTGCTCCATTCAAGGGTCAATTCACTTGGTAAATAAGTGAAATAAAGAACAGGAAAACAATGACAAAATCAACAAAACTAAAATTTAGTTTTTCAAAAAGATAAGCAAAATGACAAACCTTTAACAAGACTAACCAAAAGAAACGCCAAAAAAAAAAAAACAACAGCAGCAAAAAACAGCCTTAAACAGACCCAAGAATCAAGATTGCTGGGAAAAATATCAACAACCTCAGATATGCAGATGACCATTTTAATGGCAAAAAGTGAAGAGGAACTAAAGAGTCTCTTGATGAGGGCAAAAGAGGAGAGTGAAAAAGCTGGCTTAAAACTCAACGTTCAAAAAATGAAGATCATGGCATCTGGTCTTATCACTTCTTGGCAAATAGATGAGGAAAATGTGGAAATTTGTGTCAGATTTCATTTTCTTGGGTTCCAAAATCAATGTGGATAGTGACTACAACCATGAAATTAAAAGATACTAGCTTCTTGGAAGAATTGTCATGACAAACCTAGACAGTATATTAAAAAGCAGAGACATCACTTCACAGACAAAGATCCATATAGTCAGAGCTAGGGTTTTTCCAGCAGTCATGTATGGATTTGAGAGTTGGACAATAAATAAGGCTGAGCACCAAAGAATTGATGCTTTTGAACTGTGGTGTTGGAGAAGAATCTTGAGAGTCCCCTGGAAAACAAGGAGCTCAAACCAGATATCCTAAAGGAAATCAACCCTGAATATTCAATGGAAGGATTTATGTTGAAGCTCTAATACTTTGACAACCTGATGCGAAGAGTCAACTCATTGAAAAAAAACTCTGATGCTGGGAAAGGTTGAGGGTAGGAGGAGAAATGAGTGACAGGGGATGAGATGGTTGGATGGTATCACTGACTCAGTGGACATGAGTTTGAGCAAACTCTGAGATATAGTGAAGGACAGGGAATCCTGGCATGCTGCAGTCCATGGGGTCACAAAGAATCAGACATGACTTAGCAACTGAACAAAAACAATAAATTACATTTTTAAAAAGCCTCATACTTAAACAGACTCCTTTCCCCATCAAACACCAAATAATGGGTAAGATATATAACAATCAAGGCTAGAGAAGCTGGAAGAACTGAGAGTTGTCTTGGAGTAAGAGTTGGGCCAGAAGGGTGCTCAGATCACACATCATACCTGTTTTTAGAGTTTCAGGAAGCCCTGTAAGGACAGAGAAAGAGTAAGAGGCTGGAGGTAAGACAGATATCAGGGTTCATGGACAGAGATCATGAAGACCAACTAGTGTAGGCATCGGTAACCCAGATCAAGAAGTTGAGGAACAAGGTATCAGAGGGTCATCTGAATAGAAGGACTGGGGACACTGGGAGCACAGAGAAAGCTTCCCCCTGAGCCAGATTTGGTCTAAGAGTGAGAGTGAGCACAGGTGGAAGGGAAGTATAGTAGCTAAGGGTGCTGAGCATGCTTACCCTTCCCCAGAGTCAGGCCTCCCATCCACAAGATGCAGAAAATCCAACTTTGTCCACCCTCCCTCTTATGTCACCAGATCTTTTCAGCCTGAAGTAAGATCCATGTGGTAATTATGCCAAAGAGCCTTACACAAATGAAAATACAAAAAGTGAAACTCACCAGTCAAAGCCATTGAATTCATTTGAAGTTTCTATCCATGTGAAAAATAAAAGCACAGACAAGCAAAATGACATAATCAGCCATGGGTAAAATAATCGCTCTCTCTGGGAAGAGACAGAAGGAAATCTTATTTAACTCCATTTATTTATGGTACTTCTGCAACATCTGTTTATACTCCTCAAAGGTCTACATAGTTATAGTGTAGCATTACCCTCCCCTGACTGGAGAGACCACTGTATTCTTTTAACCCTATGGAATTTTACAAAACTTTATTTATAACATTATCCTGAACTGAAGTTTTGTGTGTATATGTTTATATCTGATGTCACAGTTTCTTCTTTGAGGAAAAGGAAATTTCATTACACTTCTATGTATTTCCAATCATGGTCTCTCAACAATCATCTGTTGATTCATCTACCTCTCCATGTACCAAATGTATGTTCATTCACTGAGTAATTCATTCATTCATTATTCATCAGTTCACTAATGAATAGTCACTTATCTACCCACATTTGGGGGAGAAGAGCATTAGATTAGGGAATAAATCATTTTTTTTCCAGTAGCTATAATGCTAGGGACTTCACAAATTACTTACATTTACTTTAATTCTCATATACGAGTTAGGTATTGTTGATCTCATTTTGTAGAATAAAGAGTTAAAACTCAGAGAGGTTAGGTTAAATGACTCAAGGTCATACAACCAAGCAGGGAAACAGCCTGGATCTGTGAGCTCAAAACCAAGATGGAAATGATCTTTCTGCAAACGTATACAAACTGAACCTTGAAGACAACCCCTGCACTGAAAATTGTATCACAGACTAGCCGAACAATACACTGTCAAACTCTTCCCAGGACTATGACTGTACCAGAAGAATGAGAAATCTTGCCTCATTGGGACACTGCATCCAAACTATTAAAAATGTATAGAATAATCCCTGCCCTGTACAAATTATACAGTTATTGTGAGCACTGAGAATAAGGAAACAAAATGGAAAACAGAGTTCTTCAAAATGGTGAGAGATATTATAGGTAACAAGGCACTAAACCACCACTTCTGAAGTAAAAATATGAAGAGAACAGGTTTTGACTCGGATTATACTCACCTTCTACACAAATCATGTGTGGACTTCTAAAAATATGTATCACATAGTCACTCCCCTACTTACAACCCTCCCAGAGCAGCCCACTGTACAAGAATATCATCCCAACTGCCTGCCATGGCCCAAAGGTCTTACATGATCAAGTCTTGCCCATCCCTGACCTCATCCCATTCTACATACTAACTCCATTATTGAACTCCAGACATACTGGTCTTCTTTATGTTTCTAGAACACGATCAGATCTGTTCCTTTGTTGTTCAGTTGCTCAGTCATGTCCTACTCTTTGTGACTTCTTGGACTGCAGTACACCAGGCTTCCCTGTGCTTCACTATCTCCTGGAGTTTGTGCAAACTCAAGTCCATCAAGTTGATGATGCCATCCAACCATCTCATCCTCTGTTGTTCCCTTCTCCTCCTGCCCTCAATCTTTCCCAACACCAGGGTCTTTTGCATTTACTTGGGTCTTTGCATCAGGTGACCAAGTATCGGAGCATCAGCATAAGTCCCTCTAATGAATATTCAAGGTTGATTTCCTTTAGGATTGACTGGTTTGATTTCCCTGCTGTCCAAGGGACTCTCAAGAGTCTTCTCCAGTACCACAGTTCAGAAGTATCAATTCTTCAGTGCCCAGCCATCTTTATGGTCCAAATCTCACATCCATCCAAGACTACTGGAAAAACAGTTTTGACTATACAGACCTTTGTCGGCAAAGAGATGTCTCCGCTTTTTTAATATACTGTGTAGGTTTGTCATAGCTTTTTTTTCCAAGGAGCAGGTGCTTTTTAATTTCAAGGTTGCAGTCACCATCTGCAGTAATTTTGGAACCCAAGAAAATCAAGTCTGTCACTGTTTCCATTTTTCCCCCATCTATTTGCCACGAAGTGATGGGACCACATGCCATAATCTTCTTTTTTTGAATGTTGAGTTTTAAGCCAGCTTTTTCATTCTCCTCTTTCACCCTCATCAGGAGGCTCCTTAATTCCTAAGAGTTTTGCACTTCCTGGTTCCTCTGCCTGGAATATTTCTGCCCCCACGTGTATACAAGGCTGATTTGATTTTTACATTTAAGAGATTGTTCACATGACATTGCTTCAAAGCAGTCTTCTCAACCATGCTCCCATTTTCCTATGTATTATCTTCAAAGCTCTTATCACTATATGAAACCATCTTTCTTCATTACTGTTTTTTACCTAACTCATCCCACTACAGTACAAGCCAAGGAAGTCCAGAAGCCTTAGTGGTCTTACTCACTGTGGAGCACATTCAATGAACTTGTTCTTGTTGCATAAACAAATTTCCTTATTTTGATTCTCACTGTTGCCACACTTGCTCAAAAATGTTCAAAGGCTCCCTACTGTTTACAGAACAAAGTTCAAACATTTTAACTTGACACAAAGATGCCTCAAAATTTTATTAAAACATTCCTTTCTGACCTAATCACTTACCATTTATCACCTTATCTGCTCATAAATTCAACACTGGAAATTCATGTTTCCCTAAACACCACTATATTTCTCTATCTCTGGACTTCTGACCACCTGAATTCCTCCACCTAGAATCCCCTACACCATCATTCCTATAAGTGGAAGATGACTTCACAAGTCAGTGACTCCAAGAACAGCAAAATGATAGCTAACATTTATTGAGTGCTAATTGTGTGCTGAGCCCAGTTTTAAGTATTGTGTTGAGCCCAGTTTTAAGTTTCCACATAACACTTCTCTCCTCACAACAAACCCAATTGGTGGTTACTGTTGCTACCATCTCTATTATTCAAGTGAGGAACCAATCCCTGGAATGTTAGGCAACTGGCCCAAGGTCCCACAGTAGTTAAGCTCTAGTTTGGAGATAGTCAGTGATGAAGCCATAAGTTTAATCCAGGCAGTCTTTCCCTAGAACACAAGGAATTTTCTCTTTTGCTGTATGCTAGACTCCTTCTCCTGAGCAGAAATAGGGCTTTGAGAATTATCTAAGGACTTTGAGAATTATGTAGTTTAATTCCCTATCTGTAGAAGGTCTCAGAGATAGCACAAAACCAGCCCAAGGGCAGAGATGGAACAAGGACTAAAACATTGTCTCAGGCTCTGGTTCAGGGATTTTTTCCATTATACCACACTTCCTCTTCCAATGGCATCCTTCCCAGGAAGCCTCCCTTCTTTCACTCTATGTCCTTCTGTATAGCTCTCTTATCACTTAGTACATCATCCTTAAGTAATAAGTATCTGTTCAATTGATTTGCTCTTCTCCGCTTTTGCCATTACTATGCTAATCCAGGACACCATCAGCTTTACCTTGAATATTGCTGTTGCTTTCTCTTTGAAGGCAAAGACATCTGCGTTACTCTTGTACCTCTTTTTGCATCTTCCATATGAAACCATTCCAAAACACAGCATGGGCAACATTAGAAGCTTAAAATCTTTAGGGATTCTTTTTTACCCCGACCTTAATTTAGGGACTATTTCCTACATGGCAGACGTCAAATTCTTAAAACCACACAACATCTGTTCCATTCTCTCTCTACATTCACTTCCCATCACTTCTCCATTCATATCCTCCACTCCACCTAAAATATACTAAGCCCTTTGACTCCTCCAATATCATTTCTTCTGCAATCCTCCATTCTTTCCCTATCTAATTCTGATCATTTTACACCTTCTAAATAAAGTTATCTTTGACCCATTAAACATGATGCATGACTGTGTATGTAGACATACACACACAGAGACATGCACACTATATAGCACTTCTCTCAAGGAGAGAATACACACTTTCCCATATCTAAGAAAGTGTGGTCCGTCTCCCTCCCGATTCATATACCAAAGAGCAGCAGCAGAGTGGACGTCTAGCTTTTTTCTTCTGTCGGGCTTCCCATTTGCAACTGTAGCAGCCATTAAGGAAAGTCATATAGCATTCATAGTTGAAGTAGTATTTAATCCAAGAATTAAAGTTTTTCCATCTTCCTGTCTCTTCATTTCCAGTCTCAGTCCTGTTAATATCATCCATGGTTCACCCTTTTGCTGAAATGGTAAATAAAATAGTCAGAATCCAGTAGCTTCTTCATGTTTCATACCCCCACTATTCTACAGAAAATTCCATCTGTAATGGAGAGATCTTTCAAAAGATCATAATCTAGGAAGATGAACTGGATTTGATGTAGAAGAGCAGAGTTTCATCCTATCTTTCCTACTAACTAGGTGAGTATTTATTGCAGATACTGCACCATTAAAAGTTTAGCTTTTTCACTGTTATAATGGTACCATGTTCTCTACCCTAGCTAACTAATAGATGCTGAAAAAATTCAAACTAGATAATATATATGAATGTGTTATTAAAACAGTAGTATGCTCTTGAAAGGAGTACATTAAGGCTGCATATTGTCACCCTGTTTATTTAGTTTATATGCAGAGTACATCATGAGAAATGCCAGGCTGGATGAAATACAAGCTGGAATCAAGATTGCCAGAAGAAATATCAACAACCTCAGATACGCAGATGTTACCATACTAATGGCAGAAAGTTAAGAGGAACTAAAGAGCCTCTTGAAAGAGGAGAGTGAAAACACTGGCTTAAAACTCAACAGTCGGAAAATTAAAATCATGGCACCTAATCCCATCACTCCACGGCAAACAGAAGGGGGAAAAGTGGAAATGGTGACAGATTTTATTTTCTTGGGCTCCAAAATCACCAGGGACAGTGACTGCAGCCATGAAATTAACACACTTCCACCTTGGAAAGAAAGCTATGACCAACCTAGACAGTCTATTAAAAAGCAGAGACATCACTTTGCTGACAAAGGTCCATACGGTCAAAGCTACAGTTTTTCCAGTAGTCATGTACGGATGTGATAGCTGGACCATAACAAAGGCTGAGCAAGGAAGAATTGATGATTTCAAACTGTGGTGCTGGAGAAGACTCTTGAGAGTCCCTTGATTGAAAGGAGATCAAACCAGCCAATCCTAAACTATTCATTGGAAGGACTGATCCTGAAGCTGGAGCTCCAATACTTTGGCCACCTGATGTGAAAAGCCGAGTCATTCAAACAGACCCTGATGTTGGGAAAGTTAGAGGGCAGAAGGAGAACTGGGCAACAGAGGACAAGATGGTTGGATGGCATCACCAACTCAAAGGACATGACTTGAGCCAACTCCAGGAGATAGTGAAGGACAGAGAAGCCTGGCGTGCTGCAGTCCCTGGGGTCACAAAGAGTCAGACACAACCTAGCAACTGAAAAACAACAACAATGATCTTGATATAACCTGAGATCTTAGAGACATGGTTGAAGTATATGAAAAAATATCACCCTTGACTAATGAGTTCCTCAGACACACAAGTATCTGCCCCTTCTTTTTCCTCCCACATGTGGCTTTTCTAGAGTGAGCTTCAATCAAGAATTATGGAATATTCAGAATAGCAATGGCTGAAATAAGTTTATTTTTGCTTTTGCCAACAAAAAAAATTCAAAGGTTTAAAGAAGAAATTATTTGGTATGTTGCTTTACAATGTCTTTAGAACCCAGACATCTTTCAGTTTGCTATTCCACTACAACACATGGCTCCTCAGGGTACAAAATGGCTGCTAAAGGTGTGTCTATCATTCCAATCCAACTACCAAGAAGAAAAGAACAAAGAAGGGCGCTTCCCCTTATTTTAATGATGTTTCAAGAAGTTGGAGATGGCATTTCACTAACAAGGGCTTTCTTACCAGCAAAACAACAATAACCAGATATTAAGGACATCTAGACATCAGTACTGCATTTTCTCATCCTTCTGTGCTCAGATAAGGCTCTCAGACATATGAACTTTCAGAGAATGTATGGATTTGGGGAAAATTTTTAATGAAACATGGCTTCCCTGGTGGCTTATATGGTAAAGTATCTGCCTACAATGTGGGAGATCCGGGTTTGATCCCTGGGTTGGGAAGACCACCTGGAGAAGAAAATGGAAACCCACTCCAATACTCTTGCCTGGATAATTCCATGGACAGAGGAGTGTGGTTAGGCTACAGTCCATGTGGTTGCAAAGAGCTGGACATGACTGAGCAACTTCACTTTCACTTTCCTTTAATGAAACAAAAATAGTCTTAGAGATCTTATCCCAGGCAATTATCTCTGCCCCTGGAATCTTTCTTTGTGCTCCATTTTGTTTTTTCGGAAAGGCACTCCAGTGTTGTAGCAAAAAGCAAATAGTCTGAACGTCCACTTCAGGTTAAAATGACGTAAGAGGGCCTAGGGTAATACTCTCACATTAAGTGATTTAAAAACTAGGCAAAATATGTAACAAAATGTTTCATATAGTATATAGTAGACAGTGAAGGACAGCAATCCTTGAGAGGGGAAACAGGAAGTACGTGTTTTAATGCTCCATTTACAATCTCTATTGAGCTTCCAGGATGAAGCACAGGGTGTGAGAATATAGTGAAGTCTGGCAATATTCTAGAAATGAGCAGAAAGAAATGGGAATTGGTGGAAATAAGGGTACCTCCTGGGTGTCTCCAGAGTCTCTGGCTGTATACTAATCAATACACACTTGCAAAGAAATTATCTGAGGACAGGGAGAGAACTGCAGAAAAGGAGGTGATGAGAAAATCTCCAAAGGGTCACAGTACCAACTCTGAGAAGAGTTGTTATTGCCACCAGAGAAGCAAAACCTTGTAATACCTACAGCACCACGTAGCATACTCAGATGGGTATTGCCTGGGTGGTGGGGAAAAAAATTAAGCCTACATTAAAGGCTGCTATGGTCTAACCAGACAACCTTAAAGGTAAGTTTCAAAATAATGAAAATATTTCCAGGTTACATAAGTTACGGAACAAGATCAAGAATACTTTTTTAATATAAAATGCAGACAACAAAGCAAAATTCACAATGCCTAGCACCCAATGAAAATTATCAGGATTTTTCCTGATAGAGGCTTCCACGCTGGCTCAGTGTAAAGAATCCACCTGCTATTACAGGTGATATGGGTTTGATCCCTGAACCAGGAAGATCCCACATGCCATCAAGCAACAAAGCCTGTATGCCACAACTATTGAACCAGTGCTCTAGAGTCCAGGAGCCACAAGCAGTGAAGCCCACACAACCTACAGTCCATTTTTTGCAACAAGAGAGGCCACCACAAAAAAAAAAAAAAAAAAAAAAAGGAGAGAGAGAGTGAGAAACATGCATGCTGCAACAAGAGAGTAGCCCCTGCTTGTCACAACTATAGAAAAGCCCAGGCAACAACAAAGACCCAGTAGAGCCAAAAATAAATAAATAATGTAAAAAATAAAAAAGCAAAAATTCACAATCCATAAATAAGAAAAAAATCAATCAACAACAACTCAGAAACATCTCAAATGACAGACTTAGTAGGCAAGGACATTAAAGTGTCATTACAATTGTATCCCATGTTCAAGACAGCAGAAGAAGGTGTATATTTGAAGGAAATACATAATATTTTTTTGCAAATTTCAACAAGTGTTATTTATTTCACTTATATTTATAATACTTATTCTTTGAAAAATAATTCTTTAAAAAGATGTAGACTGAACTTCTAGAAATGAAAGATATAACATGTGAGATGAAAAATGCACTGCTAAGATTAAGAGGGGACTGTAGAAAAAAGATTAGAAGCTTGAGAATTTGAAAAAAAGAAGAGACACTGTGACTTGCAGAACAACTTTAAGCATTCTAATATAAATGTGACTGGAGTTGCTGAAAGAGAGGAGGGACAAAGTAAGGGACAAAAAATATTTGAAGAGCAAATTACTATCTTCCAAAATTGAAGAAAATTATAAACCCACAGACCAAGAAGCACCACAAACCCCATAGAAAAGGCACATACAAAAAATAAAATACATCCGAATCAAGATGCTTAAAAACACTGATAAAAAGAAAATCTCAAAGAATGACTCTTGTACATTCTTTCAAGAAAAAAAAAAAATGAGTTCTTAAAAAAAAAAAAAAAAGTGAATCCAGAAAACAGTAGAGTAACATATTTAAAGAACTGAAGAAATTCTTTTATAAAATTCTTTTATAAACATTTTTATAAAATGTTTAAACAGAATTTAGCACTCTGCAAAAACAGTTCTAAAAAAGATAGTGAAATAAATATCTTTTCAGCTATTCAAAAGTAGAAAGACAGGTAACTTCTATTAAAAGAAATAGAAAGTCTTAAAGACTTTCAACTAAAGTCTTTAAGGAAGACTTCCAGTAGTTAAAGAAAGTCTTTCAGTAAGAATGAAAAAGATACCAGATGGAAATGCACATTTAAAGAAAGGAAAGGGCTCCAGTTTCATCCACCTCATGGAAACATGTATAATATCATACAAGAAATGAATCACCAGTCCAGGTTTGATACAGGATCCTTGGGGCTGGTGCACTGGGATGACCCGGAGGGATGGTATGGGGAAGGAGGTGGGAGGGGGGTTCAGGATGGGGAACGCATGTACACCCATGGCAGATTCATGTTGATGTGTGGCAGAACCAATAAAATACTGTAAAGTAATTAGCCTCCAATTAAAATAAATAAATTTAAATTTAAAAAAAAAGAAAGGAATGGGGTGCACTGGAAGTATTTAATATATAAGTAGTATACAAAAATGATTTTATTTATAAAATCTATTTAGAAGATAACAATGTTTGAAGGAAAAAGTATAAACAATGAATCCTTCAGCTTAAAACAACTGTAGAAATAAAATGTATGTTCCTTCTATTCCTGCTTTCTGGAGAGTTTTGATCATAAACGGATGTTGAATTTTGTCAAAGGGAAAGAGACACGTGTACCCCAATGTTCATCGCAGCACTGTTTATAATAGCCAGGACATGGAAGCAACCTAGATGCCCATCAGCAGATGAATGGATAAGAAAGCTGTGGTACATATACACAATGGAGTATTACTCAGCCATTAAAAAGAATACATTTGAATCAGTTCTAATGAGGTGGATGAAACTGGAGCCTATTATACAGAGTGAAGTAAGCCAGAAAGAAAAACACCAGTACAGTATACTAACGCATATATATGGAATTTAGAAAGATGGTAACAATAACCCTGTGTACGAGACAGCAAAAGAGACACTGATGTATAGATCAGTCTTATGGACTCTGTGGGAGAGGGAGAGGGTGGGGAGATTTGGGAGAATGGCATTGAAACATGTAAAATATCATGTATGAAACGAGTCGCCAGTCCAGGTTCGATGCACGATACTGGATGCTTGGGGCTGGTGCACTGGGACGACCCAGAGGGAGGGTATGGGGAGGGAGGAGAGAGGAGGGTTCAGGATGGGGAACACAGGTATACCTGTGGCGGATTCATTTTGATATTTGGCAAAACTAATACAATATTGTAAAGTTTAAAAATAAAATTAAATTTAAAAAAAAAGTATGACAGTAATACTTCAAAGGCCAGAAGTAAGGAAATGAAAGTGTACTGTTTGTTGTACAGTTCTCTACTACATGTGAAGTGGTATAATGTTACTTGAAGGTAGACTTGGATAAGTTAAAAGTGAAAGCGAATTTGCTCAGTCGTGTCTGACTCTTTGCGACCCCATGGACTGTAGCCTACCAGGCTCCTCTGTCCATGGGATTTTCCAGGTAAGAGTACTTGAGTGGGTTGCCATTTCCTTTTCCAGGAGATCTTTCCAACCCAGGGATCGAACCTGGGTCTCCCGCATTGCAGGCATTAAAGATATACATTATAAACGTCAAAAAGGTCTGGCCACCTGATGCAAAGAACTGACTCATTGGAAAAGACCCTTATGCTGGGAAAGACTGAAGGCAAGAGAAGGGGACGACAGAAGATGAGATGTTGGATGGCATCACCGACTCAATGGACATGAGTTTGAGCAAGCTTTGGGAGATGTTGGTGGACAGGGAAGCCTGGCGTGCTGCAGTCCATGGGGTTGCAAAGAGTCAGACATGACTGAATGATTGAGCTGAACTGACATAATATAATAATCCAACAAAGGAGATAAAATTAAGTCATAAGTGAAGCAAATGCCAAATTTAAACCTAAAAATAATAAATGCCAGATTTAAACCTAAAGGTTATCAGTAATGCCATTTAATGTAATGAAGTAAAAGCTCCAAATAACAACAACAACAGTCTAACTGGATTAAAAGAACAATAATCATATATACTTTAAAAGAGCTTGGTTTGTTGAGATAGGAGATTAAAAAAAAAAAAAAAACATAAAACTTGTATATGTATCAGTGCTTCATCACCAGGACAATGTCATGTACCAATCAAGGACAAAAACCCCAGCCATATACAACCGTAAGAATTTATTGCTCATACATTTGAGTTGACTGACTATTCATCCTGCTTGTCTAGACTGGCCTCAGCTAATATGACCAGACAACTCTGCTCCAGGTGGCCTGAGTATATTCTAATGGTGATGAAACTTGTCCAAGAGAACAAGTCCCAAGGTACAAGCCAAATTCAATCTTTTGCTCTAAGGGATAACTTCATGTCAAAGTCAAAAGCAAAGCATATCAACTTATGGTAGGAAGCAAATGTAAACTTGACTGGTAAAGGGTATGGAGAAAAGGCTGTAACTAAAGGGTGAGAACTGGGGACAAATGACATCATATATCTCACTGGTTTACCAGCATAGCAAAAAACCTTGAGGGAAAGAAACATTAGTAGAGACAAAGAAGGACATAATGATGAAAAATGATTTTTAAAAAAATCATTTTTCATATATATGCATCCAATCACCTAGCCTCTAGAGGAAATATACCCAAGTTCACAATAATACTGGGAGATTTAGCACACTTCTCTCAATAAAGGATATAATAAGCAGACAAAAATTCTGTAAGAATTCTGAACATTTAACAACTCTACTAATAAGCTAGTTTTACCATTTATAGAATACTGTACTTAATATTCGGAGAAGGCAATGGTACCCCACTCCAGTACTTTTGCCTAGAAAATCTCATGGATGGAGGAGACTGGTAAGCTGCAGTCCATGGGGTCGCTAGTGTCGGACACGACTGAGCGACTTCACTTTCACTTTTCATTTTCATGCATTGGAGAAGGAAATGGCAACCCACTCCAGTGTTCTTGCCTGGGGAATCCCAGGGATGGGCAAGCCTGCTGGGCTGCCGTCTATGGGGTCGCACAGATTCGGACACGACTGAAGCGACTTAGCAGCAGCAGCAGAAGTACTTAATATTTGCAGTATGTATATTCTTTTCCAATGAAAATGGAGCATTTATCAACAGTGATCACATTTTGAGCCACACAACTGATTGTGGTAAACATCTAAGAATTGAAATTGAAACCATGTCCCGTAGGGTTAAAAAAAAAAAAAAAAAAAACCACCCTGAAACTATGCACCATAAGATTACCAGAAACTGGTGAGTAACAGAAATTCTTAAGCTTGTCTTACAGATCAGCAGATAAGGGAACATCTTATTTTTAAAAACTCTCTGCTTAATAGCCTGCCTTCAATGAGCAAGTCTCCTTAATTATTTCTTGCAGAATGGATACTCTTCAAGTTTCACATAGCTTAGGAACTTAAGAGTCAGCTCTTGTCCAATTTGAGCCAGCTTGACTATTTAGGACCACCAACCCTAAAACTACACATGTAAAAGTGTCCAGTGGGTGACCTTTTGACTTCAAAAGGCCACAAACAACCATATGATCATGCTAAACTGCCTCCATTTATGAACATGTATCCCATGAAGAATGTAACTCAGATACATCTATACAGAATACCAGTTACCTCACCTTTTCCACACCTCTGATCACCTTTTCCTATGCAAGACCACCCTACTTCTTTATCCCATAAACATCTGAAGCCCCATACTTTCAGGAAGCTGGATTTGAGATTTATTTTCCCAGCTCTGAGATTTAGTCTCTGTTACAAACCTCAGCATCTTAGTGTTTGGTTTCCTATGTATCAGGCAAATAAACCTAATTCTGTAACAAATTTGGTAGTCAGTTAGGAGGTAAGTGCAGATGGACTTTTTGCTGATGGTTTATTAGTGGCTTTCTGGTATCGAGCAAGCAAGCTCAATGAGCCCAACAGCTGGATAAGCCCAAGCAGCTGCCTAGTCCATTGGGTCCAGGGACCACTCCCTGGACTTCCCTGGGCATGGGGCCATTGACCTTTGGCACATAATTTTGCTCTGCAACTAAGAAATAGTTTCTGGGTCTGGAAGACACTTTTGGGTGAGTAAGTTCACTAAAAATTACCAGGGAAGCCCCATTAAAAATTACCTATGCCTAAATTGTCTAAATCATGGGTTAGAGGTCCTGCTGGTGGGAATTCGGCAGAATCACGGGATAGAGGCCCACACTAATAGATACAATACAAAATGTTTTAGGTACTGAGATAACCTAAACCTGGGTTAATATCCTGGGGTTCTGGCTTCTAGTTTTATTTTTGGCCCTATCTGTCTTGTCTATGTCTCACCACCTTATTTGTTAATATAGGGGCTAAGAAATTGGAAAGATTTGCATTGTATGCTAAAATAAAGCCAAAAGAAAATGGGAAATTTGGTTTCTAAAGCCTATCGTCTCTCAGACAGGCAGTGACCTACTGGAATTCCAGTTGATTCATGAACATGGAGCCAATTGGTATGGAGCCAATATTTGCAAGTACTTACTTGAGAACTGCAAGAAATCTTACCCTAAAATGGCCAAGATGGGAAGGTAACTTTTGACATTTAAATACTGGGATTTTTTGCATATGCCATTAAAGAAGCTACCTTGATAAAATATCTTTTTAAAATTCTGATCCTGAAGGAACAAAAACATTCCTAGGAAAAGGCTTAAAGTTATCACCCTATCCTGTTCTTGAAATGCAAACACACTCCACAAAGCCAGAGATTCAGTTCAATTCAGTTGCTCAGTCTAGTCTGACTCTTTGCAACTCCATGGACTGCAGCACTCCAGGCCTCCATGTCCATCACTTCCCAGAGTTTACTCAAATTCATGCCCATTGAGTCGATGATGCCATCCAAACATCTCATCCTCTGTTTTCCCCTTCTCTGCCTGCCTTCAATCTTTCCAAGAATCAGGGTCTTTTCTAATGAGACAGTTCTTCCCATCAGGTGGCCAAAGCTTCAGCAACAGTCCTTCCAATGAATATTCAGGACTGATTTCCTTTAGGATGGACTGGTTGGATCTCTCTGCTTTCCAAGGGACTCTCAAGAGTCTTCTCCAACACTAAAGCTCAAAAGCATCAATTCTTCAGTGCTCAGCTTTCTTTATAGTCCAACTCTCACATCTGTACATGAACACTGGAAAAACCATAGCCTTGACTAGATGGACCTCTGTTGGCAAAGTAATGTCTCTGCTTTCTAATATGCTATCTAGGTTGGTCATAACTTACTTTCAAACAGCAAGTGTCTTTTCATTTCAAGGCTGCAGTCACCATCTGCAGTGATTTTGGAGCCCTCCAAAATACAGTCTGTCACTGTTTCCACTGTTTCCCTACCTATTTGCCATGAAGTGATGAGACCAGATGCCATGATTTTAGTTTTCTGAATGTTGAGTTTTAAGCCAACTTTTTCACTCTCTTCTTTCACTTTCAACAAGAGCTCTTTAGTTCTTAGCTTTCTTCCATAAGGGTGGTGTCTTCTGCATATCTGAAGTTACTGATATTCTTCCCAGTGATCTTGATTCCAGTTGTGCTTCATCCAATCCAGCATTCCTCATGATGTGCTCTGCATATAAGTTAAATAAGCAGAGTGACAATATACAGCCTTGATATACTTCTTTCCCAATATGGAACCAGTCCATTGTTCCATGTCCAGTTCTAACTGTTGCTTCTTGACCTGCACACAGATCTCTCAGGAGGCCGGTCAGGTGGTCAGGTATTCCCATCGCTTGAAAATTCTCCACAGTTTATTGTGATCTACACAGTCAAAGGCTTTGGCATAAGCAATAAAGCAGAAATAGATGTTTTTCTGGAACTCTCTTGCTTTTTCCATGATCCAGTGGATGTTGGAAATTTGATCTCTGGTTCCTCTGCCTTTTCTAAAACCAGCTTGAACATCACGAAGTTCACGGTTCACATATTGCTGAAGCCTGGCTTGGAGAATTTTGAGCATTACTTTCCTAGCAAGTGAGATGAGTGCAATTGTGCGGTAGTTTGAGCATTCTTTGGCATTGCCTTTCTTTGGGATTGGAATGAAAACTGACATTTTCCAGTCCTGTGGCCACTGCTGACTTTTCCAAATTTGCTGGCATATTGAGTGCAGCACTTTCACAGCATCATCTTTCAGGATTTTGAATAGCTCAACTGGAATTCCATAACCTTCACTAGCTTTGTTCATAGTGATGCTTCCTAAGGCCCACTTGACTTCACATTCCAGGATGTCTGGCTCTAGGTCAGGGATCACACCATCGTGATTATCTGGGTCTTGAAGATCTTTTTTGTACAGTTCTTCTGTGTATTCTTGCCACCTCTTCTTAATATCTTCTGCTTCTGTTAGGTCCATACCATTTCTGTCCTTTATCGAGCCTATCTTTGCATGAAATGTTCCCTTGGTATCTCTGATTTTCTTGAAGAGATCTCTAGTCTTTCCCATTCTGTTGTTTTCCTCTATTTCTTTGCATTGATTGCTGAAGAAGGCTTTCTTATCTCTTCTTGCTATTCTTCGGAACTCTGCAATCAGATGTTTATATCTTTCCTTTTATCCTTTGCTTTTTGCTTCTCTTCTTTTCACAGCTATTTGTAAGGCCTCCCCAGACAGCCATTTTGCTTTTTTGCATTTCTTTTCCATGGGGATGGTTTTGATCCCTGTCTCCTGTACAATGTCATGAACCTCATTCCATAATTCATCAGGCACTCTATCGATCAGATCTAGGCCCTTAGATCTATTTCTCACTTCCACTGTATAATCATAAGGGATTTGATTTAGGTCGTACCTAAATAGTCTAGTGGTTTTCCCTACTTTCTTCAATTTAAGTCTGAATTTGGTAATAAGGAGTTCATGATCTGAGCCACAGTCAGCTCCTGGTCGTTTTTGTTGACTGTATAGAGCTTCTCCATCTTTGGCTGCAAAGAATGTAATCGATCTGATTTCGGTGTTGACCATCTGGTGATGTCCATGTGTAGAGTCTTCTCTTGTGTTGTTGGAAGAGGGTGTTTGTTATGACTAGTGCATTTTCTTGGCAAAACTCTATTAGTCTTTGCCCTGCTTCATTCTGTACTCCAAGGCCAAATTTGCCTGTTACTCCAGGTGTTTCCTGACTTCCTACTTTTGTATTCCAATCCCCTACAATGAAAAGGACATTTTTGGGGGGTGTTAGTTCTAAAAGGTCTTGTAGGTCTTCATAGAACCATTCAACTTGACCAACCTAGACAGCATATTAAAAAGCAGAAACATTACTTTGTCAACAAAGGTATGTCTAGTCAAGGTTTTTCCAGTAGTCATGTATGGATGTGAGAGTTGGACTATAAAGAAATCTGAGTGCCAAAGAATTGATGCTTTTGAACTGTGGTGTTGGATAAGACTCTTGAGAGAAACCCTTGGACTGCAAGGAGATCCAACCAGTCCATCCTAAAGGAAATCAGTCCTGAATATTCACTGGAAGGACTGATGTTGAAGCTGAAACTCCAATACTTTGGCCACTGATGTTGAAGCTGAAACTCCAATACTTTGGCCACTTTTCACTCATCTGAAAAGACGCTGATGCTGGAAAAGATTGAAGGCAGGAGGAGAAGGGGATGACAGAGGATGAGATGGTTGGATGTCATCACCAACTCAATGGACATGAGTTTGAGTAAACTCTGGGAGTTGGTGATGGATGGGAAGCCTGGCGTGCTGCAGTCCATGGGGCTGCAAAGAGTCGGACACGACTGAGCGACTGGACTGAACTGAGGTGTTTTTCTGGAACTCTCTTGCTTTTTCGATGGTCCAACAGGTGTTAGCAATTTGATCTCTGGTTCCTCTGCCTTTTCTAAATCCAGCTTGAACATCTGCAAGTTCACGGTTCACTTACTGTTGAAGCCTGGCTCGGAGAATTTTGAGCATTACTTTGCTAGTGTGTGAGATGAGTGCAATTGTGCGGTAGTTTGAGCATTCTTTGGCATTGCCTTTCTTTGGGATTGGAATGCAATCTGACCTTTTCCAGTCCTGCGGCCACTGCTGAGTTTTCCAAATTTGCTGACATATCGAGTGCAGCATTTTCACAGCATCATCTTTTAGGATATGAAATAGCTCAACTGGAATTCCATCACCTCCCTAGCTTTGTTTGTAGTGATGCTTCCTAAGGCCCACTTGACTTCTCATTCCAGGATGTCTGGCTCTACATGAGTGATCACACCATCATGGTTATCTGCGTTCTGAAGATCTTTATCGTATTCTTGCCACCTCTTCTTAACATCTTCTGCTTGTTAGGTTCATACCATTTCTCTTTATTGTGCCCATCTTTGCATGAAATGTTCCCTTGGAATCTCTAATTTTCTTGAACTGGAATAGGTGTATTTAATTCAGATGACCATTATATCTACTAATGTGGGCAAGAATCTCTTATAAGAAATGGAGTAGCCATCATAGTCAACAGAAGAGTCCAAAAAGCAGTACTTGGATGCTTTGGTACTTGGTGGAGGAAATAGGTAAAGGGGAATAAGAGGTCCATTTATAAAGTGTACAAGCCAGGGGGATAAGGAATATGGTCAATAATACTGTAAGAGGAAAGATAGTTACTAGACTTATCATGGTGATAATTTCATAATGTATGAAAATGTCAAATAACTATGAAGCATACCTAAAACTAACATAATATTCAATGTCAACTGTATTTCAGCTTGAAAAAAAAAAAAAGGAAAGCAGTTTTAAATTCATCTATCCTTATCCATCAGAGGGTAGAGAGAATGAAAACCACAGTCACAGAAAACTAACCAATCTGATCACATAGACCACAGCCTTGCCTAGCTCAAGGAAACTATGAGCCATGCCTTGTAAGGGCCACCCAAGACAGACAGGTCATGGCAGAGAGTTCTGACAAAATGTGGTCCACTGGAGAAGGAATGACAAACCACTTCATTATTCTTGCCTTGAGAACCCCATGAACAGTATGAAAAGGCAAAAAGGTATGACACTGAAAAATGAACTCCCCAGGTCAGTAGGTGCCCCATATGCTACTGGAGAAGAGTGGAGAAATTAATCCAGAAAGAATGAAAAGACAGAGCCAAAGCAAAAACAACACCCAGTTGTGGATGTGACGGGTGATGGAAGTAAAGTCTGATGCTGTAAAGAGTAATACTGCATAAGAACCTGGAATGTTAGGTTCATGAATCAAGGCAAATTGGAAGTGGTCAAACAGGAGATGGCAAGAGTGAACATTGACATTTTAGGAATTGGTGAACTAAAATGGACTGGAATGGGTGAATTTAACTCAGATGACCATTATATCTACACTGTGGGCAAGAATGCCTTAGAAGAAATGGAGTAGCCAACATGGTCAACAAAAGAGTCCAAAATGCAATATTTGGATGCAATCTCAAAAATGACAGAATGATCTCTGTTCGTTTCGAAGGCAAACCATTCAATATTACAGTAATCCAAGCCTTTGCCCTGACCAGTAATGCTGAAGAAGCTGAAGTTGAATGGTTCTATGAATACCCACAAGACCCTCTAGAACTAACACCCAAAAAAGATGTCATTTTCATTATAAGGGACTGGAATGCAAAAGTAGGAAGTAAAGAAATACTGGAGTAACAGGCAAACTTGGCCTTGGAGTACAGAATGAAGCAGGGCAAAGGCTAATAAAGTTTTGCCAAGAGAATGCATTGGTCATAGCAAAAACCCTCTTCCAACAACACAAAAGACGACTCTCCACATGGACATCACCAGATGGTCAATACCAAAATCAGATTGATTATATTCTTTGCAGCCAGAGATGCAGAAGCTCTATACATTCAGCAAAAATAAGGCTGGGAGCTGACTGTGGCTCGGATCATGAACTCCTTATTGCCAAATTCAGACTTAAATTGAAGAAAGTAGGGAAAACCAGTAGACCATTCAGGTATGACCTAAATCAAATCACTTATGATTATACAGTGAAAGTGACAAATAGATTCAAGGGATTAGACCTGATAAACAGAGTGCCTGAAGAACTATGGACAGAAATGCATGACATTATACAGGAGGGAGTGATCAAGACCATTCCCAAGAAAAAGAACTGCAAAAAGGCAAAATGGTGGTCTGAGGAGGCCTTACAAATAGCTGTGAAAAGAACAGAAGTGAAAGGCAAAGGAGAAAAGGAAAGATATACCCATTTGAATGCTGAGTTCCAAAGAATAGCAAGGAGAGATAAGAAAGCCATAGATTACAACTTTAGATTAATTAGTAGAACCTAAATCTGGACAAAGAAAGAGGGGTGGAGGAATGAAGAGGTCTTTTAAACTCAACGGAGGAAACAGAACTTATTCCAACTTTTTTGTTTCTGTCGTTGTTTTACAAACTGCTTTATACTAATACCTAATTCATGACTAAGTTTTTAAATGAAGGTGTGAGATCTCTAGGTATGTATGTGTGTACTTTATAAGTGTGACATATCTTTATCTCTGAATGCTTTTACCAAAATGAATTTATTAAGTGAGCTCTACTTAACTGGCTTAAAGGAAATCAAATTTCCTTTGATTTCCTATATAAATTTCCTTTATATAAGCAAAATAAATTTGCTTATATAAAGTCTCAGAAATATGGGGGGAAAAAACTAACCTGAATGAACTTCAGGTTCACAACAGCTGGTAAATATTCAGTATTCAATTCATATCTGGTATTAATATTAGTTTAAGATTGATTTAATTAATATAGGCATATCTTTAATGTCATCAACATTAAGTCTAATACTTTTATTGTATCTACTTTAACTGAAGGTTAAAGTTAAATTCTTTCTGTTGCAAAATGTTTCTGCAAGAAAAAGTTGATATGATGAAACTTAAGAAAATTAAATGTAAATGACTCATAGACCTCAAAATCAAACTGATGGTTACCAAAGGGGAACATGGGGGGCAGTGATAAATTAGGAAATTAGAGTTAACATATACACACTACTGTATATAAAACAGATAACTAATAAGGACCTACTGTATAGCACAAAGAATTCTATTCAATATTATTCAATAACTTATATGGGAAAAGAATCTGAAAAAGAATGTTATATGTGTGTGTGTATATGTATATGTGTGTGTGTATATATATATATATATGAATGATTTACATTGCTTTACATCTAAAATTAACACATCATAGTAAATCAACTATTCTCTGATAAGTTGTTTTAATTAAATGTAAATGACATAAGAAACTTCTTGGTGAAATCTTTGGGAATAATGACAGTTTGCTGCTCTGCTGCTCAAGTGCTCAGTCATATCTGACTCCTGGTGACCACATGGACTGTAGCCAGTCAGGTGCCTCTGTCCATGGAATGTTCCAGGAAAGAATACAGGAGTGGGTGGCCATTTTCCACTTCATGGATCTTTCCAGCCCGAGGATCAAACCTGCATCTCTTACATCTCCTGCATTGGCAAGATGGTTCTTTACTACTGCACCATTTGGGCAGCCCCATTATATTTTAGGCCTATCTATTTTATTTATTTATTTTTTAAGTAAAATAAGAACTTTTATTTTTCTTATTCTTGATTAATCTACAAATAACAGCTTATTTAAAATAATAATAGCAACAATATACTTGATTACATACATATATGTATATGTGTTTATAAATATGTTTAAGTTAAATGAATAATACCAGTGATTACAGTAACAGGAGGGAGGATTTATTTATTTATTTATTTATTTATTTTCTCTGTTGCAGGTAAGTTGTTTTTTTTTTTTTTTTAATTTTATTTTATTTTTAAACTTTACACTCTCTCAAGATATTTGGTAATTTGAAAATTTAGAGTTTTGCAAAATTATGTTCAATAATAGGAAGCATTAAATATCCAGATCACTCCTAAGTAAGATAAAATACGGCAACTTTAATTGCTAAACAAGTCTAAGTTTGCCTACTTTTATCTTCTTATGAGAGAAAAATTAAACATACTTGGGTTCATCGGATGTATGTCTTGTACCACATTGAGGAAAGAAACTATGCTATGAGAAAATATATGTTGCTAGAGGTGTACAATATGTTCATAAGTTAGCCAATCAGGAAATGCTGCTATGTTCACAACTGCTTGATTCTTCGTTTTCACTAAAGACTAATATTTTTAAGAGATAAAAATTGTAAAATATATTTAATTAAATGGGCATGATAAAAAACAGAAATGGTAAGGACCTGACAGAAGACAAAGGTATTAGGAAGGGGTGGCAAGAACACAGAAGAACTATATAAAAAAAAGGTCTTAATGACCTGGATAACCACAATGTTGTGGTCACTCACCTAGAACCAGACATTCTGGAGTATGAAGTCAAGTGGGCTTTAGGAAGCATTACAGGAAAAAAGCTAGTGAAGGTTGATGAAATTCCAGCTGAGCTATTTAAAATCCTAAAATATGATGCTATTAAAGTGCTGAATTCAATATAACAGCATATTTGGAAAATTCAGCAGTAGCCACAGGACTGGGAAAGGTCACTTTTCATTCCAATCCCAAAGAAGGGCAGTGCCAAAGAAAGTTCAAACTACCATACAATTGTGGTCATTTCGCATACTAGCAAAGCAATGCTTAAGATCCTTTAAACTAGGCTTAAGCAGTACGTGAACTAAGAACTTTCAGATGTACAAGCTGGGTTTAGAAAAGGCAGAGAAATCAAACTGCCAACATTTCGATGGAACATAGAGGAAGCAAGAAAATTCCAGAAAAACATCTATTTCTCATTCATTGACTATACTAAAGGTTCTGTGTGGATCACAGCAAACTGTGGAAAATTCTTTTTTAAAAAAAGGGGAATACTGGACCACCTTACCTGTCTCCTGAGAAACCTGTATGCAGGTCAAGAAGCTACAGTTAGAACTAGACATGGAACAACTGATGGGTTCAAAATTGGGAAAGGAATAAAACAAGGCTGTACTGTCACCCTGTTTATTTAACTTATTTGCAGAGTACACCTTAGGCTTTTTCAAAAATGCTTCATCTTCAAGAAGATTCAAAGAAATGTATAATACAGGTTTTAGATAACTTTCAGATCACACCACCGAACAGAAGAAGAAATTTAAAAATTCTAATGGAAACCCTGATGGTTTCATAAAAATGTTAACAAAATATTAAGAACAATGATTAGATATATAGGGTGGAGTAATCTGATGAATATGGTTATAACTTTATCTGAAATATTACTAGCTTTTAATCTATGTTTTCCAGATGTAGGGGAAGCTTTCCCCTTAAGCTAATTATCAATTGAGGTAATCTGGTAAATTATACCTTTTTAAGTAAAGTTGAAGACTTTCTCTTTTCTATCCTATCCCTCCAGAATTGGGAAACTCTTCTATTTTTATTTTCATGGAAATACAGTTATTTGAATGAGTTAAATAAGAATTTGTTCTCCTTACAACAGGACACAGTTGAAAATATTGCTGATATTACCATGGTTTTGACTGAAATGTCCTATTTGAATAATACATAATCAAATATGATCCAACAGCTTTAAGGAACTAAAGTGGACTCTATGGAACCATAAAGCCCCTTGAAAAAACAAACCTAGTTGAGTAACAGAAATTTATCAGTATATTTTCTGACTGTAGTGCAGTCAAGTTAGAAATCAATCATAATATGATAATCAGAAAACTCCACATTTCAGGGAAAAAAAAACACTGTATTTATTTTAAAAAATTATGGGTCAAAGGAAAATAAACACAATTAAAATCATAAAAAAGTTTTAACTGGCTGGTGATGAAATTTCACTAACTGGTGTTGCAAATGTTGGCCTGTCAAAAAAAAGTGTTGTGAACTAAAGTTTTGTGACTGAGAGGAACGTAAACAGCATGAATACTAAATAAAAGTCAGCATTTTAACCAGAATCATTACCATAACCATCTCCCAAGTATCTACAGATCCTTTACATTTACTTCGAACAGTCAGAGTAGCCAAATTCACATGAAAATTAAGTAGTATTTAGGGAAAGACTAAGACTCTGTTTCCCTGGAGGAGGAAATGGCAACCTGCTCCAGTATTCTTGCCTGGAAAATCCCACGGACAGAAGAGCCTGGCAGGCTACAGTTATGGGGTCACAAGGAGTCCGACATGACTGACCAACTGAGCACTGCTGCTGCTGCTAAGTCGCTTCAGTCGTGTCCGACTCTGTGCAACCCCATAGACGGCAGCCCACCAGGCTCCCCCGTCCCTGGGATTCTCCAGGCAAGAACACTGGAGTGGGTTGCCATTTCCTTCTCCAATGCATGAAAGTGAAAAGTGAAAGTGAAGTCACTCAGTTGTGCCCAACTCTTAGTGACCCCATGGACTGTAGCCTACCAGGCTCCTCCGTCGGTGGGATTTTCCAACAAGAGTACTGGAGTGGGTTGCCATTGCCTTCTCCGCAACTGAGCACAGGGAAAGGCTAATCAACATGATTTCCCTCCAGCAACTTTTCTCTGGTTTCCAAATCCATACAAACAAAGCTCTACTGAAATGTCCACCTGGACTTCTTACAGGATCTCAACCTTATTACGTCCTAAACTGAAGTCCTGACCTTTCCCCCAATACCGACTGCTCTTGTGTTCAGTCCCAACTTAGTACAGGGCACGACTGTTCACAGAGTTGCTTGAGGTAAAATCCAGGGCATGCCGCTCAGGACTGAGAAACGGAAATACGTCCTGCCATAAAAATAAACTAGAAAACGAGACAGTATAGAGCACCCTTCACATCTGCAGGGACTTCCAGAGACGCCGAGGCACGAAACCCACCCAGGGTCTGTGGGGCTTCGTGGGGCTTCTGGGACCTACTTACGGGGAAGCCCTCGGTTCTCAAGTGACCTCCCGGCAGCAGGGATGTAACGGCAGCTCCGACTTCACCTGTGGTGAGCTGACAGGATACAGTGCCTCACTCAAGTACGCCTGCCAACTTAAGAGTGTTAACGTACCTTCCTCCTTCTGGAGATACTTAGGGAAAGCACGGAACTGGACTCAACACTTAACGTGACTTCAAGGTCCCAAACCTAAATCTAGAATTCAGGGTAGAAAAGATCAACGTCTTTCAAGATGGAGGCCAGGCAGAACGAAGCTTAAGGAGGCTGCTGTGGGTGGGCGTGGCCAGAGGCGAGGCCTTAATGCCCAGTTAAGCACTAAGGCTGAATCTAAAGTCAACCCCCAACCTTACAGTGCACCACACTTTAATAAATGTCTTTTAAGGTATACCGTGTTTGCTTCTCTTCTTTTAAAAATAAACTTAATTTTCACCAGTCATTTGGTTCAGGCATTAACTATTTTTATAGCCCAGGTAGTCACTGATTGTCTTTTCTTTTAAAATAATTTTTCTTGCTTTTTTTTTCCCCCTTCTTCACTGCATTCTCTGTCACCTTGGATTTTTTGTCACCTCATGGACTATACCCCGCCAGGCTCCTCTGTGTCCATGGAATTTTCCAGGCAAGAATACTTGAGCAGGTTGCCATTTCCTCCTCCAAGGGATCGTGCTGACCAGGGAACGAACCTGTGTTATTTGCATCTCCTGCACTGGCAGGTGGATTCTTTGCCATTGTGCCACCTGGGAAGCTTTTCTTCACTAACCGGCTTCAAAAATGGACTTGTTTTAGCTCTCTTTAATATCTGATTCTTCTGGCTATTTCTCCAGCTCTGACCTCATTTTGAGCTCTAAACTCTTACACCCATCAATCTACTGGTCATCTTTGTCTGAATGTCCTTCTGTAGACACCTCAAACTCAGTAAACCTTAACCTGAATGATCTTTACCTTCAAATCTACTCCATCTTCTGTGCTTCTGAATCTATGAATGACAAAATCTGAAATGAATGGCTCATTCTTAATAGCTTACTTTCCTTTGCAACACCCCTCCCACTTATACCAACCAAATTCTGATTATTATACTTCCTATTCACTTCTATTTATTTCTTCTACTCATTCCCTTGTTGATTTCAATGTCCACTAGGCCCCTAATCAATTCCTTGGTACTGCTTAGTACAACTATGGTAAGTTGTTAAGGTGGTTACTTAGTAGATTCCCAAAGACTCTCACTACTTCCAGTTTACATTCCCAAATTCAAGTAGTGATCTTTTTAAAATGCAAACTTGAATATGTTTACAATTCATTGCAAAGGTTAAAGTTTAAGCTCCTTCAATTAGATCTTTTCTTTTTTTTTTATTTTATTTTTTATTTTTATTTTTTTTATTTCTTAACTTTATAATATTGTATTGGTTTTGCCATATATCAACATGAATCTGCCACAGGTATACACGTGTTCCCCATCCTGAACACTCTTCCCTCCTCCCTCCCCATACCATCCCTCTGGGTCGTCCCAGTGCACCAGCCCCAAGCATCCAGTATCGTGCAATTAGATCTTTTCTTTCTCTCCAGCTACATCTTCCCCCAACTCCCCTTCATCCTCATTCATATTGAAACTCTGGCAAAACCAAATCTCTTGTACTACTCTCCTATACCATTACGTACCTTTCTTCATGTTTTCCCTTTTGCGAGGCTGACCCATTTTCCACCTCCAATTTTCACCCAGTTAACACTTGTTGTTGCTGTAAGACTTAGCTCCAGAAGTCTTCATTGATCATCACCTCCTATTCCTCACCAACAGATTCAGCTGAATACTTCCTCCTCTTGTCTTATATGTCCCTTGAAATGGGTGCACCCACTGAGGTTAGGTAGCAACTAAGGGATTAAGAAATCTTTTGATATGATGATTTTCTGAAACTTCATTCTGATTCCTTCTTTAGACATCTTTTCCTCTTCTCTTATCAACAGAAAATGAAACAAACTCTGGAGGTTGGTCCCACGTTAGGGCAAATATAGTCCTGAAATTAAAAGATGCTTGCTCTTTGGAAGAAAAGCTGTGACAAACCTAGACAGCATATAAAAAGCAGAGACATTACTTTGCCAGCAAAGGTCTGTATAGTCAAAGCTATGCTTTTTCCAGTAGTCATGTATGGATGTGAGAGTTAGACCATAAAGAAGGCTAAGCACTGAAGAATTGATGCTTTTCAACTGTGGTGTTGGAGAAGACTCTTGAGAGTCCCCTGGACTGCAAGGAGATCCAACCAGTCCATCCTAAAGGAAATCAGTCCTGAATATTCATTGGAAGGACTAATGCTGAAGCTGAAGCTTCAATACTTTGGCCACCTAATGCGAAGAGCCAACTCATTAGAAAAGACCCTGATCCTGGGAAAGATTGAAGGCAGGAGGAGAAAAGGATGACAGAGGACAAGAAGGTTGGATGGCATCACCAACTCAATGGACATGAGTTTGAGCAAGCTCCAGGAGATAGTGAAGGACAAGGAAGTCTGGTGTGCTGCAGTCCATGGGGGCGCAAACGGTCAGATAAGACTAAGCAACTGAACAACAACAACAAGGTCTGATCCTTTTGTTAGTGGAAGCACACTGATTGAAACCGCACCCTGGCCATGCATCATAGTAACCATTTGCATGAGTTGTTTTATGACAGGAGATCCTGATAAGGAATACGGAACTAATAAGCCACCACCAACCAGAAGAGTTTGGGAAAGGTTGAAAGGAGACACTGCGTGTCCATCCACTTCCCAGAATCCCTCTCGCTAGCATCCATCTTGGTTGAGCAATTGCGCGCGCCACCAGGAAAGACTCTGAATTAGAGTGACTGGCCAAAGACCACCCGGAAACTAATCCCATCACCATAAAACCTGAGACTGCCAGCCACACAGCAGAGCTGTTCTCCTGGCTTCTCTTACCCTACTGCTCTCCACCCGGGTGCCCTTTACAACAAAATCTCTTGCTTTGTCAGCAGATGTGTCTCCTCGGACAATTCATTTCCAAGTGTTAGACAAGAGCCCAGTTTCGGGCCCTGGAAGGGGTCCCCCTTCCTGAAACACTATCACTCCTGGTTTTAAAGCAGAAGCAAAACAAAATTAAAGTATGCTAAGCATAATATAAAAAGGATACCAAAGAGTTTATCAAATAAGTCTAACCATCACATCTTTGTTTCAAAGAACATAAGTACTCAATCTCTGTGGGAGTCTTCAAACTTGACTAACTATAAAAAAGTCAATAAAGAAAGGTGACTTGGTGACATGATGTAACAAAAGAGACCACAGGTTCCCATTGATATCTGGGAAATATTTTCTCCCAGCTTTATTGTCCCAAAAGAACTGAATCAATTTTATAGAATCATTAAATTCACCCAATTAAACTGTTATTCTGTAATGAATATTGTTTAAAGTCTAGTGGACCAGGTACGAGCCTACACAAAATATATGATGAACTAATAAAAGATTATGCTGGAAGAACTCAATTGTCTTTTCAAGACACTCTCAAACCTGCAAAGATAGTCAGTCATTCTTTTAAAACTCCACCCTCCTGTAGAATAGGGGCTCTGAGTCAAACAGTTTCCATAACAAGCAAGCCAACCTGATAAAGTTTTTTCTAGTGATCATTGTCACACTATCATCTTGGAGGAAATTCTACTAAAAACAACATAAGAGAGTTTCCATTTGCTATTGTCCATAAAGCCTGTTTCATATACTTTACAAATATATGTACACACACACACACATACACACTGTCATGTGCTATCTAGGATAGCACTCTGTCACATAGGCCTTTCTGTACAGGAGTGGCTTATCAGAAAAATATAAGAACCTAGCAATATTATGAAAACACAGTCAATTCCTAACTTGCCCTGCAGCCTACAGGCTAGGCAATATCAATCCCTGACCATTTTTTGTAACTTTCTAATTATTGTAAGAGCAATTATATCATTCACTGCTTGGACTAATAGATGGCTTAAGAGTTGTTTTAAATATCAGTTATTTAAATCTGCAAAATAATAAAATTGACACAAAAAAGGGATAAACTTGAGACCTATAGATACTTCACCTCACCAGCTGAGTGCCAGCCTCTGATTTCTCTTTCTAGGCAGTATGCTGGGGCTTGATGCCAGACCCTAGTCAACTGTATAGCAACGTATCAAGCCCAAAGTCTGGACATTATCTTCATGAAATACATATGGTATTCATAGTTTAAAAGCTATTCTTTTTACTAAAAGTAATAAATCTTCTCATGTTTCAATAAAAGCTCACTGAAATTAGTACTTTTTGCTTTTAATATACCTACAAGAAGAACTGAACAGCAAGCCTGAAAAAGCTACTGAATGCTAATATTAGGATTTAATCCCTTAACAACTTGACAAGAAAAGCAAGAGAATCCCATGCTTTTATACAGAGTATCCTCAAGTAGCCTGAAGTGGATATAGGCTGTTAACAATGTTGATTGATCTTTGATTCTGTGAACAGAAAACCAGTTATTGGCCAAGATGCTTAAGCATAACTGAGACTCCTAGTTGTTATTCTTGTATAAAACCTCCATTTGAGTGCCTGTTAAAATCAAGACATAAAGTCTGACAAACCAGGTAATTCCAAGCATTATAAAATAGGACTATATTTGCTATGTGTTAAGGATTGTGTTGGAGAAGGCAATGGCACCCCCCTCCAGTACTCTTGCCTGGAAAATCCTATGGATGGAGGAGCCTGGTGGGCTGCAGTCCATGGGGTCACTAAGAGTCGGACACGACTGAGCAACTTCAATTTCAGTTTTCACTTTCATGCATTGAAGAGGGAAATGGCAACCCACTCCAGTGTTCTTGCCTGGAGAATCCCAGGGACAAGGGAGCCTAGTGAGCTGCTGTCTATGGGGTCGCACAGAGTCGGACACGACTGAAGTGACTTAGCAGTAGCAGCAGGGATTGTGTTAAATGCTTTGCACATCCTATTTTATTTCCTCAGAGTCTTAGATACTATCCTTTTTCTCACTTCACAGATCTAGAAACTGAGGCTCAGAAAGGTTAAGTAGCTTCTCCACAGTCACACATACCTCTGACAGAGCCAAAAATTAACCCAGCCCATCTGATTTCAATTACACTATGCTACATTGTTTCCTGAAATTAAAAGACGCTTACTCCTTGGAAGGAAAGTTATGACCAACCTAGATAGTGTATTCAAAAGCAGAGACATTACTTTGCCAACAAAGGTCCATCTAGTCAAGGCTATGGTTTTTCCAGTGGTCATGTATGGATGTGAGAGTTGGACTATGAAGAAAGCTGAGCGCCAAAGAATTGATGCTTTTGAACTGTGGTGTTGGAGAAGACTCTTGAGAGTCCCTTGGACTGCAAGGAGGTCCAACCAGTCCATCCTAAAGGAGACCAGTCCCGGGTCTTCATTGGAAGGAGTGATGGTAAAGCTGAAACTCCAATACTTTGGCCACCTCATGCAAAGAGTTGACTCATTGGAAAAGACCCTGATTCTGGAAGGGATTGGGGGCAGGAAGAGAAGGGGACGACAGAGGATGAGATGGCTGGATGGCATCACTGACTCGATGGACATGAGTTTGAGTAAACTCCGGGAGTTGGTGATGAACAGGGAGGCCTGGCGTGCTGCGATTCATGGGGTTGCAAAGAGTCAGACACGACTGAGCGACTGAATTGAACTAAACTGAACATTGTTTCCTTAGACCTGGGCTCTCCAGTTAGTGGCTATTTAAGTTTTAATTAATAAAATTAAATAAAATGTAAAAGACAGATTCTCATTCATTAACCACATTTCAAGTATTTAATGTACTGAACAGCATAGGTAGGGAATCCATTACTGCAGAAAGTTTATCAGATAGTTATGATCTAGAGTCACAAGTAACTGGGATGTGCTTCCTCTTTTCTTATCATGAAGATTACATAGCATACCTTGTTACTTTAACTTCTAGGAAGTTCAATTCTAGAGTTTAAGCTCAGGTATAGCAATATTTAAGCCCTTGTAATCAACCTAACTCTGCTTATCTTTTCCTTGTTTCAAAGTTTCCAAAGGAACTTTTTTGTTCCTTTCCAAAAATCCTGGCTGCAGGTTTTCTTAAACCATTTGAGTGAAAAGGGCAGGATATAAATATAAATAAATAAAAATAAGGACATAAATAAATAATAATGATACAAGCTCTACATGACCTTCCTGGTATAATATGCACAACAGGACTCATGATGAGCCACCTATATGATATCTACAACAAACTCACTTCAAGTGTAACAGTATGGGTTGGATTAAAGTAAATGAATGGAAAAGTTATATCATGGTAACATGAATCAAATGAAAGCAGAAGAGGCTGCATTCATGTCAAATAAACTATATTTCAGAGCAAAGATAATTACTAAAAACACAGAAGGACATTATATAATAATGAAAGGATCAATTCACAAAGAAGACACAGCAATCCTAAATTTGTGTGCAGCAGACAACAGAATTGCAAAGCATATGAATGGAAAACTGATAGTGAAGTGCAAAATAGACCCACAACAGTTCAAGTCTTTATTATCAAAGTCTCAAAAATGTATAGGACAATTACACTGAAAATCAACAAACACTTAAGAGGAATTCAATGAGAACACCAACCGATAGGATCCAACTGATATTTATAGAATAATCCACCCAACATCATCAGTATGTACATGCATTTCAAGTGCTTATGGAACATACACCAAAACACACCATATTCTAGGCTTTAAAACAGACCCTGTTTTAAAGGAATTTAAATCATACACAATGTGTTCTGTGATACACTGGAATCAAACTAGAAATCAAAATAGAAAGATAACATGAAAATCTACAAATATTTGGAAATTTAACCATACACTGTTAAATAACCTGTGGGTCAAAGACCAAGTCTCAAGGTAAATTTTAGATACACTGAACTGGAAGATGGTGGAATAGGAGGATGTGGGGGTCATTGCTCCTCACAAGTATATCAAGAATATAAGTATAAATGGAACAATTCTCTCAGAGCACCTACTGAACATTAGCGAGAGACTCTGAACACATAAAAGGACAAAAAAAAAAAAAAAATCCTCTAGTAACTGGGTAGGGGGGAAAAAAAGGAGGAATCAAAAAAGGGACCAGCAACTCTGGCAGGAAGTTGAAGGTGAGGGGAGGTCCCTGCACTTAGAAAAATATCACGATGGGAAAATTAGCTGGGATAGAAAGAGAGATCAAAGGTCCTGAGACAGCCTGAGAAAGACAGGATAAAGTAAAAATTGCTCACATGGTCTGTGTGGCCAAATGAGCTCTGTGCACCCCAAACTGAGTCATGAGGCTCTTGTTATGGAGAGGGGCTGGGTGGTGGAAAGTGGGTTCTGGAGCATGGACCAGGGAGGGAACTGCTGTGAAAAGACAGCCTAAGGAGGGACAGAAGTAAGGAGCAACATAATCAATAAAATTTTCAGAAAAAGTCCAGGATCCCACAGAAGCAAGGTATCATTATTGAGTGGTATGCAAGAGGCAGGGCCACCAGTACAAACCCTTTCCCCACCCACCAGTTTCTTTGGTCCATGTGGGCACAGAGAGGGACTCGCACGAGAGCAAGCATGTCCCAGACTATTGCAACTGCCTGTCAGTTCCTAATAGCTGAGGCAATTTGCACACACCCTAATTATGGCTGCTGTACCCCTCCCAGGACTGAAGAAGTTAATGTGCCCCAGTGAGGCCTTGCTTTGCTTCCTATTGCCTGTGTGGGGAACACATGCCTGAGGGTGACGCACACGAAGAGGCAGCGGCCAAAATAAAAGCTGAGCCCCAGGGGCAGTGTCACTAAGGAAGAAAAATGAAAATATTTTGCCCAGCTCCTCAAGTCACACATTAAATCCTCACAACAGGCTTGGTAAATCCTACATCTGTGGAATACTGTGGAATCCTACATCTGTGTGAATAGACAATGAGTGGTCCCAAAACTGTTATCAGTCTAACCTTAACAACAGTGGACACTGGAGGCAATTACACACAGTACTTGGGCCAGATGAGAATCTGAACTGGCACCACAGTTCCAACAGCAGGTCCAGAGACCTATCTACAGGTATTGGAGGGCCTCCTGTTGGAGGCCGAGATTGTCTGTGGTTCACTGTGGGAGCAACGACACTGACAGAGGAGGCACTAAGGAAATATTCTTGTTATTATTCTTTCCTTGTTTATTTTATCAGTGGAAGGTGTTGTTTATTTTATTTATTTTTTAATATACATTTTTATTTTGCTCTTTTTACTTTTTGTGGTTTTCTGGGGTTTTTATCTTGTATTTGTGCTTTGTTTGTTTGTTTGTTTGTTTTCTTTTTTATTATATCTATGTACTTATTTTTGTTTTTTCCTGTATGTGAGCTTTCTGTTTGTTTGTTTGTTTGTTTGTTTTCATTTTTTTGGTTTTTATTATTTTAGCCTTATTAACTGTTCTCACATTTGAATTCTTTTGTTTGTTCTTTTTCTCTTTTCTGTCTGTTTCCTTGTTCCTCTTAGTTTCATTCTTTTTATCATAATTCTTGGATGTTGTGTGTCTGTTTTCTTAATTCTTTGAGTGCATGTGTGTGTATTGTCTCCAGGTTGCTGCTGTGTGTTTGTTTTTGATTTTGCTGTTTTTCTTGGGGTTTCTTTTCTTGTCTGGCCACGGAGCACGGCTTGTGGGCTCTTGGTTCACTGGCCAGGCATCAGGCTTGGGCCTCCAGGGTCAGAACGTGAAGTTCAGGATGCTAGACCACCAAAGAATTCCAGGGCCCAGGTAATATTAAATAGTGCTCTGCCAGAAGTATCAACCTTGACACCAAGACTCAGCTTCACCCAAATGCCTACAGGCTCTAGCACCAAACACTTCACACCAAACAAACAGCAAGACAGGAACACAGCCTCACCCATTAGTAGACAGGTTGCCTAAAGATGTACTAAGCTCACAGACACTCCGAAACACACACTTGACACAGGCAGAGGCAAGAAGCAAAATAATTACTGAGGAGCCGAATAAAAAAAAATGAATGATTCAGATGTATTCTTTTTAATGGCTGAGTAACACTCCATTGTGTATATGTACCACAGCTTCCTTATCCATTCATCTGATGATGGACATCTAGGTTGCTTCCATGTCTTGGCTATACAAACAGTGCTGAGTTGAACATTGGGGTACACATGTCTCTTTCAATTCTGGTTTCCTCGGTGTGTATGCCCTTAGCCTCTAATTAAAATAAATAAATTTAAATTAAAAAAAAGATGATAATTAGCTGTTTAATGTCTTGTGAGATTTTCATGACTAATCTAAATATAACTGTTAAGAACAAATGAACTAAACAGATGTAAATAAAAATTTATGAACTTTTCACAAAAAAAGGTAAAAAAAAAAAAAATGAATGAGAAGAAATGAGGACAGTCTCAGAGACCTCTGGGACAACATTAACCCACCAACATTCAAATTACAGTGATCCCAGAAGAAGAAGAGAAGGAGAAAGAGCCTGGGAAAATATCTGAAGAGATTATAGTCAAAAACTTCCCTAACCTGAGAAAGGAAATAGTGAATCAAAACCAGGAAGGACAGGGTCTCATACAGGAAAAATTCAAGGAAACACACGCTAAGACACATATTAATCACACTAATAAAAATTAAATACAAAGAACAAATATTAAAAGCAGTGAGGGAAAGGCAACCAATTACACTCAAGGGAATCCCCACAAGGTTATCAGCTGATTTTTCAGCAGAAAAACTGCAGGCCAGAAGGGATTGGCAGGACATATTTAAAGTGATGAAAGGGAAAACCTACAAAAATGTTACTCTACCCAGCAGGGACCTCATTCAGATTCAGTTCAGTTCAGTTCAGTCGCTCAGTCATGTCTAACTCTTTGCAACCCCATGAACTGCAGCACGCCACACCTCCCTGTCCATCACCAACTCCTGGAGTTCACTCAAACTCATGTCCATTGAGTCAGTGATGCCATCCAGCCATCTCATCCTCTGTCGTCCCCTTCTCCTCCTGTCCCCAATCCCTCCCAGCATCAGAGTCTTTTCCTATGAGTCAACTCTTCACATGAGGTGGCCAAAGTACTGGCTAAAGTTTCAGCTTTAGCATCATTCCTTCCAAAGGACACCCAGGACTGATCTCCTTTAGAACAGACTGGTTGGATCTCCTTGCAGTCCAAGGGACTCTCAAGAGTCTTCTCCAACACCACAGTTCAAAACCATCAATTCTTTGGCACTCAGCTTTCTTCACAGTCCAACTCTCACATCCATACATGACCACAGGAAAAACCATAGCCTTGACTAGACGGACCTTTGTTGGCAAAGTAATGTCTCTGCTTTTAAATATGCTATCTAGGTTGGTCATAACTTTCCTTCCAAGGAGTAAGCGTCTTTTAATTTCATGGCTGCAGTCACCATCTGCAGTGATTTTGGAGCCCCCAAAAATAAAGTCTGACACTGTTTCCACTGTTTCCCCATCTATTTCCCATGAAGTGATGGGACCGGATGCCATGTTCTTAGCTTTCTGAATGTTGAGCTTTAAGCCAACTTTTTCACTCTCCTCTTTCACTTTCATTAAGAGGCTTTTTAGTTCCTCTTCACTTTCTGCCATAAGGGTGGTGTCATCTGTATATCTGAGGTTATTGATATTTCTCCTGGCAATCTAGATTCCCGCTTGTGCCTCTTCCAGCTCAGCGTTTCTCATGATTTACTCTGCATATAAGTTAAATAAGCAGAGTGACAATATACAGCCTTGATGTACTCCTTTTCCTATTTGGAACTAGTTTGTTGCTCCATGTCCAGTTCTAACTGTTGCCTCCTGACCTGCATATAGGTTTCTCAAGAGGCAAATAAGCAAATCTAACAGAATTCAGCAACACCAAACTAGCTTTACAGCAAATGCTAAAGGAGTATCTCTAGGTGGGAAAAACAAGAGAAGGAAAAGACCTACAAAAACAAACCCAAAACAATTAAGAAAATGATAAGAGAAATATACATATCAATAATCACCTTAAATGTAAGTGAATTAAGTGCTCCAAGCAAAAAGACACAGACTAGCTGAATAAATACAAAAATAAAACCCATATATACGATATCTACAAGAGGCCCTCCTCAGAACTAGGAACACTTACAGATTGAAAGTGAGGGGATGAAAATATATTCCAATATTCCATGTAAATGAAAATCAGAAGAAAACTGGAGTAGCAATACTTACATCAAATAAAACAGACTTTACAATAAAACCTATCATAAGAGACACAAAAGCACACTACATAATGATCAAAGAGTCAGTCCAAGAAGGAGATAGAACAATTGCAAATATTTACGCACTCAACATAGGATTACCTCAATAGATAAGAAGGCAAAGGCTAATAGCTATAAAAGAGGGAGTCAACAGCAACACAGTAATAGTAGGGGACTTTTAATACTCCATTTATACCAATGGAAAAAACCTCCAGAGAGAAAAATTAATAAGGAAACAAAAGCCTTATATGACACATTAGACTCAGAGATTTAAGTGTCATTTATAGGACATTTTCTTTTTTTTTTTTAATTTACTTTATTTTTAAACTTTACATAACTGTATTAGTTTTGCCAAATATCAAAATGAATCCGCATTTTCTCTGAAAGCAGAAGAATACACTTTCTTTTCAAATGCACACAGAATATTCTCCAAGACAGATCACACCTTAGGTCACAAATGCAGCCTCAGTAAATTTATGAAAATTTAAATCATATCAATCATCTTTTCTGACCACAACACTGTGAGATTAGGAACCAACAACAGGAAGAAAAAAAAAAAATCTCTAAAAAACACAAATACATGGAAGATAAACAACATGCTACTAAATAACCAACAGATCACTGAAGAAATCAAAATGGAAATCAAAAAATACCCAGAAACAAATGACAGCAAAAGCACAATGACCCAAAACCTATGGGGTGCAACAAAAGAAGTTCTAAGAGGGAAGTTTTCAGCAATACAAGCCAACCTCAAGAAATAAGAAAAACATCGAATAAAGAACCTAACTTCACACCTAAACTAAGTAGAGAAACAATTTAAAAAAAAAAAAAAAAAAAACCAAAGTTAGTAGAAATAAAGAAATCATATAGATCAGGGCAGAAATAAGTAAAACAGAAACAAAGAAAGCAATAGCAAAGACAAAGGAAACTAAAAGCTGGTTCTTTGAAAAGATAAACAAAATTAATAAACCTTTAGCCAGACTCATCAACAAAAACAGGGAGAGGACTCAAACCAATAAAATTAGAAATGAAAAAGCAGAACTTAAACAATAGACACCATAGAAATAAAAAGGACTGTAAGAGACCACTACAAGCAACCTATGGCAATAAAATGGATAACCTGGAAGAAATGGACAAATTCTTAGAAAAGTACAGCATTCTAAGACTGAACCAGGAAGAAAAAGACAATATGAACTGACAAGTAATTAAATTAAAACTGTGATTAAAAATCTTCCAACAAACAAAAGTCCAGGACCATATGACTTCACAGGTGAATTCTGTCAAACATTTAGAGAAGAGATAACACCTATCCTTCTCAAACTCTTCCAAAAATTTGCAGACAGGAGAACACTCGCAAACTCATACTACAAGGTCACCATCATCCTGACACCAAAACCAAAGATAGCACAAAACAAGAAAATTATAGGCCAATATCACTGATAAACATAGAAGCAAAAATCCTCACACAATACTGGAAAATCAATCCAACAATACTACGATCACATACCACGATCCAGAGGAATTTACCCTGGGGATGCAAGGATTTTTCAATATATGCATATAAATCAATGTGATACACCACATTAAGAACTTAAAGAATAAAAACTGTATGATCATCTCAGTAGAGACAGA
This sequence comes from Bubalus bubalis, assembly GCF_019923935.1. Taxonomy (NCBI): domain Eukaryota; kingdom Metazoa; phylum Chordata; class Mammalia; order Artiodactyla; family Bovidae; genus Bubalus; species Bubalus bubalis. The sequence continues at coordinate 99,485,170 of NC_059161.1, read as the reverse complement.
AGAGATTTTGACAAAATTCAACACCTGTTTATGATTAACAACTAACCAGAAAGTTCACACAGAGGGATTCTACTTCAACACAATCAAGACTACATATGACAAATCCACAGCAAACATCGATTTCAATGGTGAAAAACTGAAAGCACGTCTTCTGACATCAGGAACAAGACAAGGATATCCAATCTAACCACTTGTATTCAATATAATTTTAGAAATCCTAGCCATGGCAATCAGAGAAGAAAAGAAATAAAAGGAATCTAAATTGGAAAAGAAGTAAAATGGTCAATGTTTGCAGATGACATGATACTACACATAAAAAATCTTAAAGATGCTACCAGAAACTACTAGAGTTAAGCAATGAATTTTTTAAAGTTGGTACAAAATAAATGCACAGAAATCTCTTGCATTCCTATACCTTAACAATGAAAAATCCAAAAGAGAAGTTAAGGAAACAATCCCATTTACCAACACAACCAAAAGAATAAAATACCTAGGAATAAATGTATCTTAGGAGGCAAAAAGACCTGTACTCAAAAAACTATAAAACACTGCTAAAAAAAAAAAAAAAAAAAAAGAAATGACACAGAAAGCTGGAGAGGTATATTCTTGGATTGGAAAAATTAATAATGTGAAAATGATTATACTACCAAAGGAATCTACAGATTCAATGCAATCTCTATTAAACTACTAATGGTGCTTTTCACAGAATTAGAAAAAAAGGTTTTAGCATCTGTATGGAAACACAAAGGACCATGAATAGCCAAAGTAATCCTGGGAAGGAAAAACAGAACTGGAGGAAACAGGCTGACTTCAGAATATACTACAAAGCTACAATAATCAAAACATTATGGTAGTGGCACAAAAACAGAAATGTAGATCAATAAAACAGGACAACAGGATCAATGGAGAAGAGAGTCTCTTCAAAAAGTGATACAGGGAAAACCTAAACATATACATGTAAAAGAATGAAATTAGAATGCTATCTAACATCATACACAAAAATAGGCTCAAAATGGAATAAACACCTAACTGTAAGACTGGATATTACAAAACTCTTAGAAGAAAACATAGGAAAAAACAATCTTTGACATAAACTGCAGCAAGGTCTTTTTTGATGCACTCCCTACAGTAATGAAAATTAAAACAAAAATAAACAAATGAGACTTAATTAAGCTTAAAGCTTCTGCACAGCAAAGAAAACCATAACCAAGATGAAAAGACAATCCTTAGAATGGCAGAAAATATTTGCAAAGTAATGCACATAGAATTAATCTCTAAAATATAAAAACAGCTCATGTAGCTCTATATTAAAAAAAAAAAAACTCAATCAAAAAATTATGGTCAACAAACACTGGAAGAGATGCTCAAAGATTACTCATTATTAGAGAAACACAAATCAAAACTGCAATGACTCCATACCAGTCAGCATGGCCATCATAAAAACATCTACAAACAATAAATGCTGGAGCGAATGTAGAGGAAAGGGAACTCTCTTGCACTGTTGGTGGGAATGTAAACTGATACAGCCCATTATACAAAATGCCAGGCTGGATGAATCACTTGCTGGAACCAACATTGCTAGGAGAAAAATCAACAACCTTGGGTATCCAGATAATACCATTCTAATGGAAGAAAGTGAAGAGGAACTAAAGAGCCTCTTGATGAAGGTGAAAGAGGAGAATGAGAAAGCTGGCTTAAAACTCAACATTCAGAAAACTAAGATCATTGCATCTGGTCCCATCACTTCATGGCAAATAGACGGGGAAACAATGGAAACAGTGACAGATTTTCTTTTCTAGGACTCCAAAATCACTGTGGATGGTGACTGCAGCCATGAAACTAAGACACTTGCTCATTGGAAGGAAAGCTATGACAAATCTGGACAGCATATCATAAAGCATAAACATCATTTTCCAACCAAAGTCTGTCTAGTCAAAACTATGGTTTTTCCAGTTGTCATGTATGGATCTGAGAGTCAGACCATAAAGAAGGCTGAGCACTGAAGAACTGATGCCATTGAATTGTGGTGCTGGAGAAGACTCTTGAGAGTCCCTTGGACAGCAAGGAGATCAAACAAGTCAATCCTAAAGGAAATCAACCCTGAATATTCATTGAAAGAACTGATGCTGAAGCTCCAGGTGGCTTTGGCCAACTGATGTGAAGAAATGACTCACTGGAAAAGACCCTGATGGTGGGAAAGATTGAAGGCAAAAGGAAAAGGGGATGCCAGATAATGAGATGGTTAGATAGCATCACTGGCTCAATGGACATGAATCTAAGCAAACTCTGGGAGATAGTGAAGGACAGAGGAACCTGGCATGCTACACAGTCCATGGGGTTGCAAAGACTAGGACACAGCTTAGTGACTGAACAACAATAACAATGGATTCCTTAAAAAATTAAAAACAAAACTACCATATGACTCTGCAATCCCACTACTGGTCATATATGCCAAGAAAACCATAATTCAAAAAAACATATGTACCCCAGTGTTCACTGCAGCACTTTTACAATAGCCAGGACATGGAAACAACCTAAGTGTCCATAGACAGATGAATGGATAAAGAAGATAATGGAATATTACTCATCCATAAAAAGGAATAAAACTGGGTGACTTGTAGAGATGTGGACAGACCCACAGTCTGTCATATTGAGTGAATTAAGACAAAACAAGCAAAACAAATATAATATATTAATGAATGTATATAGAATCTAGAGAAATAGTACAGATGAACCTAGTCCCAGGGCAGGAACAGAGATGCAGATTTAGAGAATGGATGTGTGGACATGGGGGAAGGGAATTGAGAAGGTGGGATGAATTGGGAGATTAAATTTGACATAAATACAATACCATGCATAGAATAGATAGCTAGTGGGAACCTGAGGAAGCTCAGCTTGGTGCTCTGTGATGACATAGATGTGTGTGTGCCGTGGGGGTGAGTGAGGGAATATATGTATACATATAGCTGATTCACTAGGTTGTACAACAGAAACTAACACAACATTGTAAAGAAATTATACTACATTTGTTTTTAAAAAGCTAGTTGGAAAACAAGATCCAATAAAACTACTCCATTCTCTAAAATAAATGGATACTTCTGATGCTAAAACCCACTTTGCCAGGGTTGATGAGTGAGAATATAGTAAACCCAGCGAGAGAAAAGGAACAGCTGTCCTCACCTGGTAGGAGCTACAGGTTCCAAATTTAGTGACAATTCTAAGGTGTCAATCTCCTCTGCAACCATGACGTCTGGAGATTTTGGGCAGGCAGTTTAGGCCATAAGACTTACTCGCGGTCAGGTTTGAACTGCTGGTATGATATGGCTATTAAAGTGTCCAGGTCAGGCACACAAGAAGCAAAGTACCCAGAAGTCTGGCGTATATACTAACCATTTGTTGTTCAGTTGCTCAGTCGTGTCCAACTCTTTGCGAATCCATGAACTGCAGCATGCCAGGCTTCCCTGTCCTTGGTCTCTCCCAGAGCTTGCTCAAACTCATGTCCATTGAATTGGTGATATCAGCCAACCATCTTGTCCTCTGTTCTTCACACCTCCTGCCTTTAATCTTCCCCAGCATCAGGGTCTTTTCTAATGAGTTGGCTCTTCACATCAGGTGGCCAAAGTATTGGAGCTTCAGCATCAGTCCTTCCAATGAATATGCAGGACTGATTTCCTTTAGGATTGACTGGATTGATCTCCTTGAAGTCCAAGGGACTCTAAAGAGTCTTGTCCAACACCACAGTTCAAAAGTATCAGTTCTTCGGTGCTTAGCCTTCTATTATTTATTTATTTATTTATTTTTAGTTTACAATATTGTATTGGTTTTGCCATACATTGACTTTAATGACATGGGTGTACATGTGTTCCCCATCCTGAACCCCCCTCCCACCTCCCTCCCCATACCATCCCTCTGAGTCATCCCAGTGCACCATCCCCAAGCACCCTGTATCATGCATCAAACCTGGACTGGCGATTATTTTCACAAATGATATTTTACATGTTTCAATGCTGTTCTCCTATATTATCCCACCCTTGCTCTCTCCCACAGAGTCCAAAAGACTGTTCTATACATCTGTGTCTCTTTTGCTGTCTCACATGCAGGGTTATTGTTACCTTCTTTCTAAATTTCATATATATGCATTAGTATACTGTATTGGTGTTTTTCTTTCTGGCTTACTTCACTCTATATAATAGACTCCAGTTTCATCCACCTCATTAGAACTGATTCCAATGTATTCTTTTTAATGGCTGAGTAATATTCCATTGTGTATATGTACCACCGCTTTCTTATCCATTCATCTGATGATGGACATCTAGGTTGCTTCCATGTCCTGGCTACTATAAACAGTGCTGCGATGAACATTGGGGTACACGTGTCTCTCAATTCTGGTTTCCTCAGTGTGTATGCTCAGCAGTAGGATTGATGGGTCATATGGCAGTTCTATTTCCAGGTTTTTAAGGAATCTCCACACTGTTCTCCATAGTGGCTGTACTAGTTTGCATTCCCACCAACATTGTAAGAGAGTTCCCTTTTCTCCACACCCTCTCCAGCATTATTGCTTGTAGACTTTTGGATAGCAGCAATTCCAACTGGCGTGAGATGGTAACCTCACTGTGGTTTTGATTTGCATTTCTCTGATAATGAGTGATGTTGAGCATCTTTTCATATGTTTGTTAGCCATCTGTATGTCTTCTTTGGAGAAATGTCTGTTTGGTTCTTTGGCCCATTTTTTGATTGGGTCGTTTATTTTTCTGGAATTGAGCTGCAGGAGTGGCTTGTATATTTTTGAGATTAGTTGTTTGTCAGTTGCTTCATTTGCTATTATTTTCTCCCATTCTAAAGGTTGTCTTTTCACCTTGCTTATAGATTCTTTTGTTGTGCAGAAGCTTTTAAGTTTAATTAGGTCCCATTTGTTTACTTTTGCTTTTATTTCCAATATTCTGGGAGGGGGGTCATAGAGGATCCTGCTATGGTTTATGTTGGAGAGTGTTTTACCTATGTTTTCCTCTAGGAGTTTAATAGTTTCTGGTCTTATGTTTATATATTTAATCCATTTTGAGTTTATTTTTGCATATTGTGTTAGAAAATGTTCCAGTTTCATTCTTTTACAAGTGGTTGACCAGTTTTCCCAGCACTATTTGTTAAAGAGATTGTCTTTTCTCCATTGTATATTCTTGCCTCCTTTGTCAAAGATAAGGTCTCCATAGGTGCGTGGATTTATCTCTGGGCTTGCTATTTTGTTCCATTGATCTATACTTCTGTCTTTGTGCCAGTACCATAGTGTCTTGATAACTGTGGCTTTGTAGTAGAGCCTGAAGTCAGGCAGGTTGATACCTCCAGTTCCATTCTTCTTTCTCAAGATTGCTTTGGCTATTCGAGGTTTTTTGTATTCCCATACAAATTGTGAAATTATTTGTTCTAGTTCTCTGAAAAATACCGTTGGTAGCTTGATAGGGATTGCATTGAATCTATAGATTGCTTTGGGTAGTATACTCGTTTTCACTATATTGATTCTTCTGATCCACGAATATGGTATATTTCTCCATCTATTGTGTCCTCTTTGATTTCTGTCACCAGTGTTTTATAGTTTTCTATATATAGGTCTTTTTTTTTCTTCAGGTAGATATGTTCCTAAGTATTTTATTCTTTTTGTTGCAATGGTGAATGGAATTTTCTTAATTTCTCTGTTTTCTCATTGTTAGTGTATAGGAATGCAAGGGGTTTCTGTGTGTTGATTTTATATCCTGCAACTTTACTATATTCATTGATTAGCTCTAGTAATTTTCTGGTGGAGTCTTTAGGGTTTTCTATGTAGAGGATCATGCCATCTGCAAACAGTGAGAGTTTTACTTCTTCTTTTCCAATTTGGATTTCTTTTATTTCCTTTTCTGCTCTGATTGCTGTGGCCAAAACTTCCAAAACTATGTTCAATAGTAGTGGTGAGAGTGGGCACCCTTGTCTTGTTCCTGACTTTGGGGGAAATGCTTTTTATTTTTCACCATTGAGGCTAATGTTTGCATATATAGCTTTTATTATGTTGAGGTATGTTCCTTCTAATCCTGCTTTCTGGAGGATTTTTATCATAAATGGATTGTTGAATTTTGTCAAAGGCTTTCTTTGCATCTATTGAGATAATCATATGGCTTTTATTTTTCAATTTGTTAATGTGGTGTATTACATTGATTGATTTGTGGATATTGAAGAATCCTTGCATCCCTGGGATAAAGCCCACTTGGTCATGATGTATAATCTTTTTAATGTGTTGCTGGATTCTGATTGCTAGAATTTTGTTAAGGATTTTTGCATCTGTGTTCATCAGTGATATGGGCCTATAGTTTTCTTTTTTTGTGGGATCTTTGTCAGGTTTTGGTATTAGGGTGATGGTGGCCTCATAGAATGAGTTTGGAAGTTTACCTTCCTCTGCAATTTTCTGGAAGAGTTTGAGTGGGATAGGTGTTAGTTCTTCTCTAAATTTTTGGTAGGATTCACCTGCGAAGCCATCTGGTCCTGGGCCTTGGTTGTTGGAAGATTTCTGATTATAGTTCCAATTTCCATGATTGTAATGGGTCTATTAAGATTTTCGATTTCTTCTTGGTTCAATTTCAGAGTTGTACTTTTCTAAGAATTTGTCCATTTCTTCCGAGTTGTCCATTTTATTTGCATATAGTTGCTGATAATAGTCTCTTATAATCCTTTGTATTTCTGTATTGTCTGTTGTGATCTCTCCATTTTCACTTCTAATTTTGTTGATTTGATTTTTCTCCCTTTGTTTCTTGATGAGTTTGGCTAGTGGTTTGTCAATTTTATTTATTTTCTCAAAGAACCAGGTTTTGGTTTTGTTGATTTTTTTCTATGGTCTCTTTTGTTTCTTTTGCATTTATTTCTGCCCTAATTTTTAAGATTTCTTTCCTTCTACTAACCCTGGGGTTCTTCATTTCTTCCTTTTCTAGTTGCTTTAGGCATAGGGATTTGGCTTTTTTCTTGTTTCTTGAGGTAAGCCTGTATTGCTATGAACCTTCCCCTTAGTACTGCTTTTACAGTGTCCTATAGGTTTGGGGTTGTTGTGTTTTCATTTTCATTCCTTTCTATGCATATTTTGATTTCTTTTTTAATTTCTTCTGTGATTTGTTGGTTATTCAGCAGCGTGTTGTTCAGCCTCCATATGTTGGGATTTTTAATAGTTTTTCTCCTGTAATTGACATCTAATCTTACTGCATTGTGGTCAGAAAAGATGCTTGGAATGATTTCAAATTTTTTAATTTACCAAGGCTAGATTTATGGCCCAGGATGTGATCTATCCTGGAGAAGTTTCCGTGTGCACTTGAAAAAAAAGGGAAATTCATTGTTTTGGGGTGAAATATCCTATAGATCTCAATTAGGTCTAACTGGTCTATCGTATCATTTAAAGTTTGTGTTTCCTTGTTAATTTTCTGTTTAGTTGATCTATCCATAGATGTGAGTGGGGTATTAAAGTCTCCCACTATTACTGTGTTATTGTTAATTTCCCCTTTCATACTTGTTAGCATTTGTCTTACATGTTGCAGTGCTCCTATGTTGAGTGCATACATATTTATGATGGGTATATCTTCTTCTTGGATTGATACTTTGATCATTATGTAGTGTCCTTCTTTGTCTCTTTTCACAGCCTTTGTTTTAAAGTCTATTTTATCTGATATGAGTATTGCTACTCCTGCTTTCTTTTGGTCCCGATTTGCATGGAATATCTTTTTCCAGCCCTTCACTTTCAGTCTGTATGTGTCCCTTGTTTTGAGGTGGGTCCCTTGTAGACAACATATATAGAGGTCTTGTTTTTGTATCCATTCAGCCAGTCTTTGTCTTTTGGTTGGGGCATTCAACCCATTTACGTTTAAGATAATTATTGATAAGTATGATCCCGTTGCCACTTACTTTATTCTTTTGGGTTCGAGTTTATACACCCTTTTTGTGTTTCCTGTCTAGAGAAGATCCTTTAGCATTTGTTGGAGAGCTGGTTTGGTGGTGCTGAGTTCTCTCAGCTTTTGCTTGTCTGCAAAGCTTTTTGATTTCTCCTTCATATTTGAACAGGGTCCTTGCTGGGTACAGTAATCTGGGCTGTAGGTTCTTTTCTTTCATCATTTTCAGTATGTCTTGCCATTCCCTTCTGGCCTGAAGGTTATTTTCTTTCATCACTTTAAGTATGCCCTGCCATTCCCTTGTGGCCTGAAGAGTTTCTATTAAAAGATCACAAAGGGAATCCCTTTGTGTGTTATTTGTTGTTTTCTCCTTGCTGCTTTTAATATTTGTTCTTTGGGTTTGATCTTTGTTAATTTGATTAATATGTGTCTTGGGGTGTTTTGCCTTGGGTTTATCCTGTTTGGGACTCTCTGGGTTTCTTGGACTTGGGTGATTATTTCCTTCCCCATTTTAGGGAAGTTTTCAACTATTATCTCAAGTATTTTCTCATGGTCTTTCTTTTTGTCTTCTTCTGGGACTCCTATGATTCGAATGTTGGGGCATTTAACATTGTCCCAGAGGTCTCTGAGATTGTCCTCATTTCTTTTAATTGTTTTTTCCTTTTTTCCTGTTTCATTTATTTCTACCATTCTATCTTCTATCTCACTAATCCTATCTTCTGCCTCTGTTATTCTACTGTTGGTTCCCTCCAGAGTGTTTTTCATCTCATTTTTTGCATTATTCATTATATATTGACTCTCTTTTATTTCTTCTAGGTCCTTGTTAAACCTTTCTTGCACCTTCTCAACCCTTGTCTCAAGGCTATTTATCTGTAACTCAAATTTGTTTTCAAGATTTTGGATCATTTTCACTATCGTTATTCCTAATTCTTTATTAAGTAGATTCCCTATCTCTTCCTCTTGTTTAGTTTGGTGGGCATTTATCCTGTTCCTTTACCTGCTGGGTATTTCTCTGCCTTTTCATCTTGTTTATATTGCTGTGTTTGGGCTGGCCTTTCTGTATTCTGGCAGTTGGTGGTTCCTCTTTATTGTGGAGGTTCCTTGCTGTGGGTGGGGTTGGACGGGTGGCTTTTCAAGGTTTTCTGGTTAGGGAAATTTGTGTCAGTGTTCTGGTGCATGGAGCTGGATTTCTTCTTTCTGGAGTGCAATGAAGTGCCCAGTAATAAGTTTTGAGATGTCAATGGGTTTGGTGTGACTTTGGTCAGCCTGTATATTGAGGCTCAGGGTTATGTTCCTGTGTTGCTGGAGAATTTGTATGGTATGTCTTGCTCTGGAGCTTGTTGGCCCTTGGGTGGTGCTTGGTTTCAGTGTAGGTATGGAGGCATTTGATGAGCTTCTATCTATTAATGTTCCCTGGACTCAGGATTTCTCTGGTGTTCTCAGGATTTGAACATAAGCCTCCTGCCTCTGGTTTTCAGTCTTATTCTTACAGTAGCCTCAAGACTTCTCCATATATACAGCACCAAAGATAAAACATCTAGGTTAATGATGAAAAGTTACTCCACAGTGAGGGACACTCAGAGAGGTACACAGAGTTACATGGAGAAGAGAAGAGGGACGAGGGAGGTAGAAGTGACCAGGAGGAGAAGAGGGGGAATCAAAAGGGGTGAGAGCAAGCTAGCATCACTTCCCTATGTGCTCTCCACAGTCTAGATCCCTCAGAGATGTTCACAGAGTTACACAGAGAAGAGAAGAGGGAGGAAGGAGACAGAGGTGGCCAGGAGGGTAAAAGGGAAAATCAAAAGGAGAGAGACAGATCCAGCCAGTAATCAGTTCCCTAAGTGTTCTTCACAGCCTGGAACATACAAAGAGATTCACCGAGTTGGGTAGAGAATAAAAGGGGGAGTGGGGAGATAGAGGCGACCTGATGGAGAAAAAGGAGAGTCAAAAGGGGGAGAGAGCAATCAGGCCAGTGATCTCACTCCCAAGTAAAAATGAGTACTGAAGATTGGGTTCTTAAAAGTACAAAGTTGATAACAAATACCAAAAAGCAAAGATTAAAAATCTTGAGAAGAGGTTAGATTCTCAAAAATACAATATTAAAAACAAACAAACAACAACAACAACAACAAAAACTACAAAGTCATAGAAATTATAAAATACATATATATGAAGTTTGCTTTAAAAATAGGGTCTTTTTTTTTGCAAGGTAATAGTAGGTTATAAAAATGAAAATTAAAGGAGTAATGGGGACTTAAAAATAACAGAATAAAATAATTTTTTAATTTAAAAAATTATAATCATAAAAATATATCTAAGACTTTCTCTGGAGCTGTTGTGGACAGTGTAGGGTCAGTTCATTTTCAGATAGTTCCTTGGTCCGGCTTGTACTTCTCACAGTCTATAGGCCCCTTCCTATGTAGTCAGTGCTAACTACAGGGTTTTAATCTATTGCACCTGTCACGTCCAAAGTGGTTCCCTCTGTTTATTTTAGCTTCTTCTGTTTGCTGGTCTCTTCAGTGTCTAATTTCTGCCCTGACACAAGGAGGGCAGTGGTGGTCACTTTTTTTTAGGCTCGCTTGTTCAGTCGTGCTTTGGGGAGGGAGGAACACTGCAAACAAATATCACTGGCGTGTGTTCACAGTGATTCAGCCACACTGGGTTTGCCCCCACTCACGGCGTGTGTGCTTTTTCAGTCTACACTGCTCAGACTCTAGGTTGCTCTTCCGGGAACTGTCTGATGCAGGCCCTGGTTTGCATGCACTTCCCAGGTCTAAGCCACTCAGGTTCAGGTTCTCGGGTACTCCACAAAGGCGCAGACTTGGTTGGGCCTGCGTTTTACGCCCGTCTCAAGTCTGAGCAGCTCAGGTGACCAGGTCCTTGGCAAGGGTAGTCGCTCCCAGTTGAAGGCTGTGACTTATCCCCTCCCCCGTCCCAGCCACTCAGTTTTCTGGTGTACAACGGGTGCACCTTCTCAGGTGTGTCTCTTCTGGGAAGCTGGTTTCTGGCTGTGACCCTCCCGGCAGATGTCAACCGTCCAGAATCCCAAGAAGTCTTGGTTAGCAATGAAGTCTGCTTGCAGTTTGGTATAGGATGCCTCTCTGGGGCTGCGATTGCCCCCTTCTGGCTCTGGCTGCCCTCGCCTGCCTGTCTCCAGCAGGGGATGGGCTAGCCCACAGCCGGCTAGCTCTGCTCAGTCCTTTGTTCTGTGAGCAGGCCTGACGGTGTCTTAGGTTAGGGCTTTTCATAGGATCGTGGGATAGCTATCCCACAGTCTGGGTTGCTATCTCAAGCTAGTACTCTCAGATTGCCCTCAGGGCATTCAGGCCCGGTCCTTATCCTAAGCAATGCTGCCTGCTCCTCCCTGTCCCTCCCCCGCTTGCCAGTAGGGGATGCAAGCATCTGGGCTGTTCCACCCCTGGGAGTTGCTGTTAGGTACGTAATCTGTGGGTTTTAATTATTTATTTTTCCTCCCGGTTATTTTGCCCTCTGAGATTCCAAGGCTCGCCACAGACCTGGTGCAGAGAGTGTTTCCTGGTATTTGGAAACTTCTCTGTTTTTTAAGACTCCCTTCCCAAGACAGATCTCCGTCCCTGTCTTTCACCTCTCTTTTTATCTGTTATATTTTGTCCTACCTCCTTTCGAAGACAATGGGCTGCTTTTCTGGGTACCTGATGTCCTCTGCCAGCATTCAGAAGTTGTTCTGTGGAATTTGCTCAGTGCACAATTGTTCTTTCGATGAATTTGTTGGGGAGAAATTTGTCTCCCCGTCCTATTCCTCCGCCATCTTAGGACCGCCTCTTGTGCTTAGCCTTCTTTATGGCCCACATCTCACATCCATACATGATTACTGGAGAAACCATAGCTTTGACTATACAGACATTTGTCAGCAAAGTGATGTCTCTGCTTTTTAATATGCTGCCTAGGTTTGTCACAGCTTTTTTCCAGGGAGAAAGCATCTTTTAATTTCATGGCTGCAGTGATTTTGGAGACCAAGAAAAGAAAGTCTGTCGCTGTTTCCATTGTTTCCCCATCTATTTACCATGAAGTGATGGAACCGGATGCCATGATCTTAGTTTTCTGAATGTTGAGTTTTAAGCCAGCTTTTCAATCTTCTCTTCCACCTTCATCAAGAGGCTCTTTAGTTCCTCTTCACTTCTTTGGTGTTCTCTTAGCTTCATGGGCTGTGTAGTTGTTCCTTAGGATTGGGATCAGCTATTATTTCTTTCAGTAATCTCTCTGGTCCCTTATCTCTCTCTTCTGCTGTTGTTATTAGCCTAATGCTGCCCTTCCTAGAAGAGTGAGATAGATTTAGTGGAAGTTCTTCATTCTTACAAATATTTCTCTTTCCTTTTCTAGCTGTATCATTTTAAAATTTCTATCTTTGAGCTCACTAATTCTTCCATATGTTCTGCTCTTGTTCCAATGTGTTCTAATGTATTCTTCATCTTATTTACTGAATCTTCAGCTCTAGATTTTGTTTTGTTCTTTTCAGATATTCAGTCTCTTTGGTAAATTACTCCTTTCTTCATTAATTTTATCCCTGAGCTTATTAAAATGCCTTTCTGAGTTTTCTTATAGCCTGTTGAGTTTCTTCATGACAGCTGTTTTGAATTCTCCACCAGTTAGGCTGCAATATTTTATGACTGTTAGGTTTGGTATATGAAGAATTATCATTTTTTTGTTTGGTACAGCATTACTGTGGTTCTTATGGTGATTGATGAGTTGTTTCTCTGCTAATACATTTGAAGTAGTGAATGCCTTTTGACTTCGTTCTAACAATTCAACAGATTAGAAATGACAGGTCTTTCATTTTCCAGTAGGTGGCACTATAGCACGTCTGATTTCACTTAGCCAATCTACCTCTGATTATATTTGAAAGTCCACACTCTATACCCCCCACTCTATGTCTGTCAGAAGCTTTGCCCCCTTGCCATTACTATCACTTTTTGTGCTTCCATGGTCACTGATGCCTTGCTGCTACCAGTGTCACTGGTGATGCTTCCTAGGGCACCAGGATGATGGGCTTTTCTGTTGCTTCTGGGCTCCTGCAGGCTTCACTCCTGCGCCTGGGGATGGGGATGGGCAGGGAGCTGGGTCAGGCAGACACCTCTGCCACGTTCATGCTGTCAGATTGCCAGGCCCCTACCCACTGCTGTGGGTAGGGATGGGGAAAGAACTGTTGGTACCTCTATGGCTAGAGGGGTAGTGTTCACTGCTTTCCAGTTACCTTGGCCATGAGAGTCGCTGTAGCCAGGAATCCAAAGTCATGTGTGCCACCTCTGCTGCTGCTCCTGGATTCTCTGGGACTGTGGACTAAACTGTTGAGACCAAGGGTCTGGGACTCTGTACTGCCTCTTCTGGTCCCTTGGTTCCACCCCCTTTATCTATCTTCAGATGAGCATTTTCTAGCATCATGATGTGTTAGACATAGGCACCTTTGTTGAGTTGTGGATATTTTATGATTATAGATTGAGGAGAGAGTTACCTCAACACAAGAAGACCTTCTCCAAGACACATTACACAAAAACTATCAAGAATCAATGACAACTATACTGCCCATGTCAATCTCTGACTCAGTGCAATTCCTATCAAATTACCCATGGCATTTTTTCATAGAACTAGAACAAAAAAACTTTTTTAAAATTTGTATAGAAACACACCATACCACAAATAGTGAAAACAACCCTGAGGGAAAAAACCCACTAGGTTCTTTTGTCTCCTAGAACTATAGAGAAAGGGGATTTCACCACTTTCCTCATCAACATATTCTGTTTCCCACAGGTGATGGCTTTGAGTGGTAATATCAACAACTACCAGAATCAAGAGCTATTGGTTTTTGTGCCAGACTTCTATTTCTTATCCTTATGTTCCTAGGCAAGGTGTATCACTCTAAGCCAGAGTTCTCATCTATAAAACACAGTAATGACAGCATATCTCTGCCTACCTCACAGGGCCACCTTGAGGAAGAAATGAAGTGATATAAGTATAAAAACATTTTGTAATTGGTTAGGAGCTAGAAAGATGTAAAGAATCAATTAAAGGATCATTATATCTAATAACCACAAACCTCTTTTTTAAAAAGCCAATGACTTTAATTCACTCATTCATTCATTGTGTATCAGTCTGTTTGAAGCTCTGGGGTTATTTTAAAGAACAGAACAGATAAAGCCCCTGGTCCTATGGCTTCCATTTTAGAAGATGATATAGTCAAAATTAATCAGCAAAATGTCAGGTAGTAATAAGATAAAGATAAACATAGGAGAGTAGAGATTGGTTCAAAGTGGGGAACTACTACTCTAGACAGATTAGTCTTGGAAAGGTCTCTTCAATGACAAGTTACATAATCACTGGCCTAAATAAAATGAAAGCAGCAGCCATTCGACCCTCTGAGAAAAGACTGTTCTTTGCAGATGGAAGAAGTGCAACAGCTCTAAGGTGGAAACATGTATAACAAGTGCATTTGATTTAAAATGGTTGAAGTTTGGGTAATAACAGTAGGAATCTCTGATGTCCTACCCCAGGGTAGGTCCCATTCATCCCACCCCAGCTCGATCAGAAAGGAGCTTCTTCCAGGGAAGGTATGCTGTAACTACTTGATCCAAGAGGGCTCACTTTCATCTGGAGCAGTGGGCAATGCCCAGGCCCAGCGGTGCCACCATTGGAGGTGATCTCTTACAGGTGGCAGCAGGAGAGGGTCAACTGCTACTAGCCCAAGATTGCAATAGTGGATAGGGCAAACAAATTCCTGCCTGATGTTGCTCACAGACGTAGCAGACTTTAGAGAGAGGCCTCAAACTCTTCATATATACCTGACTGTGTGAACATACATAAACTTCCCAAATTAGATGAGCAATATTAATCTAGATATCCAAGAAACTCAATAAACATCAAGTAGTAAAATATATAGAGTTTCACACATAGACACATCATAGACAGATGTTGAAAGTCAAAGCCAAAGTAAAAATACTAAAAAGCATTAAGAGAAAAATGGCACATAATGTAAAAGGATTAAAGTTAAAACCTAAGTTAAACTTAAGTTTTAATATAAGTTAAAACCTAACTCCCAATCTGAAACAATGAAGGTGAGAGAGCAATGATATAACATATTCAAAGGGTTGAAATTGTTTAAAAATCCCAATCAAGAAACCTATATCCAGTAAAACAATCTTAAAAAAATGAAGGTGAAATAAAGACATTCCAATATAAACAAAGACTAGGAAAATTTGCTTACCACAAGACCTATTTACATATAATACTGAAATAAATCTGTCAGGCTGAAAAAAAAAAAAAAAACCACAAATGGGAATTCAAGTCCACAAGTACAAATGAAGAGCAGAAGAAATGGTAAATATGTAAATTAACATGAAAGATTTCACAAATAAACTTTTTAAATAAATTTTATTAACATTTAAAAACAAAAAAAACTGTATAAAACAATAGTTATAACACTTTATTGCTAGGTTTATACATAGATGTATCTGTTTGTATGTGTGTGCATGTGCATATGTACATGTGAGTATATGGTAATAATATCACAAAGCAGAGAACAGGGAATGAAGCTATACTGGAACCAAATTTATCTATTTATTGGAAAGCACTTTGTATTGATCTGAAAGAGTATAATATATTATGCTGAAATAGAGTAAAATAAATTAAAATGTATATTTTAATCCTGAAGGCAACCACTAAGAAATAGTTTTTATAAAAGAAGAAAAAGAATAAATTAATTTATTCAACAAAAAAAAGAAGAACAGAAAAGGCTAGGATCCATATAGAAAACAAAGAGAAAATGTCAAATGTAAAGCCGCTAAGTCACTTCAGTCGTGTCCGACTCTGTGCAACCCCACAGACAGCAGCCCAACAGGCTCCCCCGTCCCTGGGATTCTCCAGGCAAGAACACTGGAGTGGGTTGCCATATCCTTCTCCAATGCATGAAAGTGAAGTCGCTCAGTCGTGTCCGACTCTTCGCGACCCCATGGACTGCAGCCTACCAGGCTCCTCCATCCATGGGATTTTCCAGGCAAGAGTACTGGAGTGGGGTGCCATTGCCTTCTCCCAAATGTAAAGCTAAACATATAAATAATGACACATTATAGATTCAAAGACATGAATAAGCTGAAAGCAAGATAATGGAAAAGATGTATCATGGAAAAAATGATCACAAGAGACTGGAAGTATCCACACTCATATCAATTAAAATAAACTTTAAGAAATATTACCAGAGATAAAAAATGATATTTCATAATTATAAAAGTCAATATATAAAGTTTTAACAATTATGAATGTATATGCATAATGCTCAAAATTCTCCAAGCCAGGCTTCAGCAATACGTGAACCACAAAATTCCACATGTTCAAGCTGGTTTTAGAAAAGGCAGAGGAGCCAGAGATCAAATTGCCAACATCCGCTGGATCATGGAAAAAGCAAGAGAGTTCCAGAAAAACATCTATTTCTGCTTTATTGACCTGTCTGTGAGTGTTTGGGAGTCTCTGAAGGAGGCATGGGTCAACAGTGGACTGCCTCGGGGTCAGATACACTGACTGCAGCAGTCCTGGGATGCACAGCATGCTGGCATAAGTCCTCTTGGAGGAGGTTGCCATTACCCCGACCATAGTTTGGCCTCAGGCCAAACTACAGGGAGGGAACACAGTCCCATCCATCAGTATAATATTGGATTAAAAATTTACCGACTGCGACAGACCCCGCAGAAGCATGGCTTAGAGGAGCTACCCCTGGCCCAAGATCAGGGGCAGCAGCCGGGAGGAGCTACCCCATGTCCAAGGAGCGGTGGCTGCGCAGGCACAGGAGGGCCGAGAGAAGCTACTCCACGTTCAAGATCAAGAGGGTCGGCAGTGAGGAGATACCCCTCGTCCAAGGTAAGGAGCAGCGGCTGTGCTTTGCTGGAGCAGCCGTGAAAAGATACCCCACGTCCAAGGAAAGAGAAACCCAAGTAAGACGGTAGGTGTTGCAAAAGGGCATCAGAGGGCAGACACACTGAAACCATAATCACAGAAAACTAGTCAATCTAATCACACGGACCACAGCCTTATCTAACTCAATGAAACTAAGCCATGCCGTGTGGGGCCACCCAAGACAGGCGGGTCATGGTGGAGAGGGCTGACAGAATGTGGTCCACTGGAGAAGGGAATGGCAAACTACTTCAGTATTCTTGCCTTAAGAATCCCATGAACAGTATGAAAAGGCAATATGACAGGATACTTAAAGAGGAACTCCCCAGGTCAGTAGGTGCCCAATACGCTACTGGAGATCAGTGGAGAAATAACTCCAGAAAGAATGAAGGGATGGAGCCAAAGCAAAAACAATACCCACTTGTGGGTGTGACTGGTGATAGAAGCAAGGTCTGATACTGTAAAGAGCAATATTGCACAGGAACCTGGAATGTCAGGTCCATGAATCAAGGCAAATTAGAAGTGGTCAAACAGGAGACAGCAAGAGAGAACATCGACATTTTAGGAATCAGCGAACTAAAATGGATTAGAATGGGTGAATTTAACTCAGATGACCATTCTATCAACTACTGTGGGCAGGAATCCCTTAGAAGAAATGGAGTAGCCATCATGGTCAACAAAAGAGTCTGAAATTCAGTACTTGGATGCAATCTCAAAACGACAGAATGATCTCTGTTCGTTTCCAAAGCAAACCATTCAATATCACAGTAATCCAAGTCTATGCCCCAACCAGTAATTCTGAAGAAGCTGAAGTTTAATGGTTCTATGAAGACCTACAAGACCTTTTAGAACTAACACCCAAAAAAGATGTCCTTTTCATTATAGGGGACTGGAATGCAAAAGTAGGAAGTTAAGAAACACCAGGAGTAACAGGCAAATTTGGCCTTGGAATACGGAATGAAGCAGGGCAAAGGCTAATAGAGTTTTGCCAAGAGAACGCGCTGGTCATAGCAAACACCCTCTTCCAACAACACAACAGAAGACTCTACATATGGACATTACCAGATGGTCAACACCGAAATCAGATTGATTATGTTCTTTGTAGCCAAAGATGGAGAAGCTCTATACAGTCAACAAAAACATGACTGGGAGCTGACTGTGGCTCAGATCATGAACTCCTTATTGCCAAATTCAGACTTAAATTG
Source organism: Bubalus bubalis (assembly GCF_019923935.1). Classification (NCBI taxonomy): domain Eukaryota; kingdom Metazoa; phylum Chordata; class Mammalia; order Artiodactyla; family Bovidae; genus Bubalus; species Bubalus bubalis. The sequence goes on along the minus strand of NC_059161.1, from coordinate 99,467,160 downwards.
AAGAAAGTAGGGAAAAACACTAGACCATTCAGGTATGACCTAAATCAAAGCCCGTATGATTATACAGTGGAAGTGAGAAATAGATCTAAGGGACTAGATCTCATAGACAGAGTGCCTGATGAACTATAGACGGAGGTTCGTAACATTGTACAGGAGACAGGGATCAAGACTATCCCCATGGAAAAGAAATGCAAAAAAGCAAAATGGCTGTCTGGGGAGGCCTTACAAATAGCTGTGAAAAGAAGAGAAGTGAAAAGCAAAGGAGAAAAGGAAAGATATAAGCATCTGAATGCAGAGTTCCAAAGAATAGCAAGGAGAGATAAGAAAGCCTCCCACAGGGATCAATGCAAAGAAATAGAGGACAACAACAGAATGGGAAAGACTAGAGATCTCTTCAAGAAAATTAGAGATACCAAAGGAACACTTCATGCAAAGATGGGCTCGATAAAGGACAGAAATGGTATGGACCTAACAGAAGCAGAAGATATTAAGAAGAGGTGGCAAGAATACACAGGAGAACTGTGCAAAAAAGATCTTCAAAACCAAGATAATCACGATGGTGTGGTCACTCACCTAGAGCCAGACATCCTGGAATGTGAAGTCAAGTGGGCCTTAGAAAGCATAATTATGAACAAAGCTAGTGGAGGTGATGGAATTCCAGTTGAGCTCTTTCAAATCCTGAAAGATGATGCTGTGAAAGTGTTGCACTCAATATGCCAGCAAATTCGGAAAACTCAGCAGTGGCCACAGGACTGGAAAAGGTAAATTTTCATTTCCAATCCCAAAGAAAGGCAATGCCAAAGAATGCTCAAACTACTGCACAATTGCACTCATCTCACATGCTGGTAAAGTAATGCTCAAAATTCTCCAAGCCAGGCTTCAGCATTATGTGAACCGTGAATTTCCAGATGTTCAACCTGGTTTTAGAAAAGGCAGAGGAACCAGAGACCAAATTGCCAACATCCACTGGATCATCGAAAAAGCAAGAGAGTTCCAGAAAAACATCTATTTCTGCTTTATTGATTATGCCAAAGCCTTTGACTCTGTGGATCACAATAAACTGTGGAAAATTCTGAAATAGATGGGAATACCAGACCACCTGACCTGCCTCTTGAGAAACCTGTATGCAGGTTAGGAAGCAACAGTTGTAACTAGACATGGAACAACAGACTGGTTCCAAATAGGAAAAGGAGTACGTCGAGGCTGTATATTGTCACCCTGCCTATTTAACTTATATGCAGGGTGCATCATGAGAAACTCTGGGCTGGAAGAAGCACAAGCTGGAATCCAGATTTCCGGGAGAAATATTAATAACCTCAGATATGCAGATGACACCACCCTTATGGCAGAAAGTGAAGAGGAACTCAAAAGCCTCTTGATGAAAGTGAAAGAGGAGAGTAAAAAAGTTGGCTTAAAGCTCAACATTCAGAAAAGTAAGATAATTGCATCTGGTCCCACCACTTCATGGGAAATAGATGGGGAAACAGTGCAAACAGTGTCAGACTTTATTTTGGGGGGCTCCAAAATCACTGCAGATGGTGATTGCAGCCATGAAATTAAAAGACGCTTACTCCTTGGAAGGAAAGTTATGACCAACCTAGATAGCATATTAAAAAGCAGAGACATTACTTGGCCAACAAAGGTCCGTCTAGTCAAGGCTATGGTTTTTCCTGTGGTCATGTATGGATGTGAGAGTTGGACTGTGAAGAAAGCTGAGTGCTGAAGAATTGATGCTTTTGAACTGTGGTGTTGGAGAAGACTCTTGATAGTCCCTTGGACTGCAAGGAGATCCAACCAGTCCATCCTAAAGGAGATCACTCCTGGGTGTTCTTTGGAAGGAATGATGCTAAAGCTGAAACTCCAGTACTTCCGCCACCTCATGCGAAGAGTCGACTCATTGGAAAAGACTCTGATGCTGGGAGGGTTTGGGGGCAGGAGGAGAAGGGGACGCCAGAGGATTAGATGGCTGGATGGCATCACTGACTCGATGGATGTGAGTTTGAGTGAACTCTGGGAGTTGATGATGGACAGGGAGGCCTGGCATGCTGCAATTCATGGGGTAGCAAAAAGTCGGACACGACTGAGTGACTGAACTGAACTGAAGCATGGCCCAGGAGAGCAAGACTCAGTTTTCCCCACAGCCAGTCCTTCCCATCAGGAAGGTTCCACAAGCTTCTTATCCCCATCCATCAGAGGGCAGACAGAATGAAAACCACAATCACAGAAAACTAAGCAAACTGATTACATAGATCAAAATGTCTACAGACAATAAATGCTGGAGAGGGCATGGATAAAAGGGAATTTTCTTGCACTGTTGGTTCAGTTCAGTTAAGTTCAGTCGCTCAGTCGTGTCTGACTCTTTGTGACCCCATGGACTGCAGCATGCCAGGCTTCATGTCATCCTCTATTGTCCCCTTCTCCTGCCTTCAAACTTCCCCAGCATCAGGGTCTTTTCTAATGAGTCAGTTCTTCACATCAGGTGGCCAAAGTATTGCAGTTTCAGCCTTCAGCCAATGAATATGCAGGACTGATTTCCTTTAGGATTGACTGGTTGGATCTCCTTGCAGTACAGTCACTCCAAGGAACTCTCAAGAGTGTAACACCACAGTACAAAAGCATCAATTCTTTGGTGTTCCGCTTTCTTTATAGTCCAACTCTCACATCCATACACGACCACTGGAAAAACCATAGCCTTGACTAGATGGACCTTTGTTGGCCAAGTAATGTCTCTGCTTTTTAATATGCTGTCTAGGTTGGTCATAACTTTTCTTCCAAGGAGTAAGCGTCTTTTAATTTCATGGCTGCAGTCACCATCTGCAGTGATTTTGGCACCCCCCAAAATAAAGTCTGACACTGTTTCCACTGTTTCCCCATCTATTTCCCATGAAGTGGTGGGACTGGATGCCATAATCTTCGTTTTCTGAATGTTGAGCTTTAAGCCAACTTTTTCACTCTCCTCTTTCACTTTCAACAAGAAGTTCTTTAGTTCTTCTTCACTTTCTGCCATAAGGGTGGTGTCATATGCGTATCTGAGGTTACTGATATTTCTCCTGGCAATCTTGGTTCCAGGTTGTGCTTCATCCAGTCCAGCGTTTCTCATGATGTACTCTGCATGTAAGTTAAATAAGCAGGGTGACAGTATACAGCCTTGATGTACTCCTTTCCCTATTTGGAACCAGTCTGTTGTTCCATGTTCAGTTCTAACTGCTACTTCTTGACCTGCATACAGGTTTCTCAGGAGACAGGTAAGGTGGTCTGGTATTCCCATCTCTTTAAAAATTTTCCACAGTTAGTTATAATCCACACAGTCAAAGGCTTTAGCATAGTCAATAAAGTAGAAGTGGACGTTTTTCTGGAACTCTCTTGCTTTTTCTATGATGCAACGGATGTTGCCAATTTGATCTCTGGTTCCTCTGCCTTTTCTAAATCCAGCTTTGCCATCTGGAAGTTCACAGTTCACGTACTATTAAAGCCTGGCTTGGAGATTTTCAGTATTACTTTGCTAGCATGTGAGACATGGAATAATGGACTTGTTCAAAATTGAGTATAGAGAATGACAAGGCTGTATATTGTCATCCTGTTTGTTTAACTTAATATGCAGAGTGCATCATGTGAAATGTGGGGCTGTATCAATAACACTCTGGAATCAATATTGCCGGGAGAAACAATAATCCCAGATATGCAGATGATACCACTCAAACGGCAGAAAGCAAAGACAAACTGAAGAGCCTCTTGATGAGGATGGAAGAGGAGAGTGAAAAAGTTGCCTTGAAACTCAACATTAAAAATCTAAGATCATGGCATCTGGTCCCATCACTTCCTGGCAAACAGAAGGGAAAAAGTGGAAACAGTGACAGATCTTTTTTCTTGGGCTCCAAAATCACTGCAGATGGTAACAGTAGGCATAAAATTCAAAGACACTTACTTCTTGAAAGGAAAGCTATGACAAACCTAGAGAGAATATTTAAAAACAGAGCTATCACTTTGCTGACAAAGGTCTGTAGAGTCAAAGCCATGGTTTTTTCAGTAGTTGTAGGATGTGAGAACTGAAGCATAAAGGTTGAGTGCCGAAGAACTGATGTTTTAAAATTATGGTGCTGAAGAAGACTCTTGAGAGTCCACTATTTTTGCCTTCAATGGGGGCTCAGAGTCAGAGCCCAAAGAGCCCCAAGGCAGGAAGAAACTTCAGATGGAGACCAGCTAAGCTCCGTGGGGCAAGGCCAGCAATAAAAACTGTCTGTCTCCTCTGTCATCTTACCCTCCTTTCAGTTCATCTTTAGAACTCTCAGAACCATTTAAGAGACACTTTATTTTTTGTTCTTTTTTTTTTTTAATAGAAGTCCTTAGACAATAGCTCTAATTCTCCTTCTTCATTTTTTTTTTTTTTTTATGTTTTCCTTCAGAGATTCCCTGTCCCCACCAGGAATTTTTAAATCAAACACCCCAACTTGGCAGCTTTTTCTGTGGAGTACAGACAGCTGACCAGACCTCTGAGCACATGGTGTCCTGGTCACCCACCAGCTGTTCTAGCCCTGCCCAGCACATGCCGGGTGGGCTCCTGCCCTCCCAGGCCTCTCCTCCCAGGCCACCCTCACCTCTGTTTGATAGACTTTGAGAATCTGAGGACTGCCCTACTTTCAGAAGATGACCAGTCTAGAATAATCAGAGGAATTCCTCCTTTGTTTAAGGATTTTCCCCCCCATAGGGCTATTTATCATTCCTACTGAAAGACCAGATCCTTAAAAAAGTTTGTGGTATAAAAGGAAGTGGGGACAGATTTGCAGTGCAGAGTCTTGGCCTGTTCACGCCTGCCTGTCGCAGCCAGCCTTAGGGAGGCGGTATGACACTTGTGTAGTGTGCGGGCAGCAGTGGAGTGGCAGCCTCCAGGGAGGCTCCAGGGTAGTGGGCGGGCCAAAGAGGGAGGACAGGGTAAGGCAGAGGTTTTGTACTGAGGGCCAGTGATGGTGGTTTGATTTCCTGCTACTGAAATTTGAATCTGAGTGAATAATTCCTATTTCTGACAATGTCGGTATTGTAAAGCGACAGATTCATAAAGTAATGATCAAATCTTCCTTTCTTTCCTTGAGTATTTCTAAGAAATAGAGCCAACTGATTTTGTAAATACCAAGAGTGGTTCACCTCATACTAAACCCACACCTCACTGTGGAGCCCTCTCCACCTTTGCCCCACTTCCCTTCAGACTGTCCTGGAATCTGTCCCCATTATGTGATCCAGCCCTGGTTCTGGGGTGGTCAGCAGATCCCAGTGAAGGGTTTTGTTTAGGCCTCATTTGTCTTTTTCCTACTCTGCTCCAGCATTTGCTGATTTCTACTGTATATGCTGTAGCTTCAGTCCACATTTGATTCCATTCCAAGGAAATAAAAAGTATGTTGTACACACTGCTGAAGAATCATCTTGTAAGTTAAAGCTTCCCCCTTTACTGTAAGACTATAAATAAAAACTTATCCTTAAAAAAACAGCAGTATTCTCTCAGATATATCACACGTTACTATTCATAAGACCCTTTCAAATATATCTACATCTCATCTGCTCTGGAAAACAGAATTCATAAGCTGAGAAAGACAGAGGCGTCCTTGAGGTCATTTAATTTTACTTTCCACCCAATTCATCACTGATTTTTGTAATATCCCTTCAACTGACAGGGCATTCACTGCAACTTCAGAGGACAGAATGAATGACTTTAAAATTAATAGAATCTGCTCCCTTCAACAATTAAGTCTTAATCCTGTTTTTGTAGACCCAACTAACTCAAACAAAAAAATTATCTTCCAAATTCAGCTATTTGAAGACATGTCCAGGAAAATCAAAGTGTATTATGCCCACTTTATTGATGAAACAACTGAAGCTCAAAAAGGCAAATTAATTTTTGTAAGGTTCAAACCTACAAATGAAAAACTGAGTCTAGCAGCCAGTTCTTCTGTTTCTAAGGTTAGAATTTCTAGAACATTAATAAGCTAAAACTGGAAGGGATGCTTATTGTTTATTAAATCCAAGTCCTTTACTCTGAGGCCCAGGGTAGACAAGTGACCAAGGTGAGTGCCCTTCAGCCCAGACTCTGCATCTGCCACACTGACCCGATCCCTAAAAATCATCCCTGCCCATATTAGAATAGAGGAAATAAAGGCTTACCAAAGTGTTAGGATTATAATCTTCAGCTAATTTACCTCCAAAGGGAAAAAGACAAGGGATTTAGTCAATAAACAATTAGAGTTAATCCTTTCTTAAGAGCTAAGGAAACCTATTCAGCAAAGCAGTTTCCAAGCTCAGAGTACAATAATCATAGTGTTATTGGTACTACAGGCCCAACACCATGCTAAGTACATTATAAACATTACCTCCTTTAATCTTCACTACAGCTCTGAGTACTATCATCATGTCTATTTTTATAGATTTGGAAACTGAAGTTAAGGAAAGTTAAGTAATTTACCCAGTAATTACTTAGCATATATATTGGTAGGAGTCAAGAGTTGAACCTTTGTGCACTTCTAAACACTATGCTAGAACAGTATTCATATCATCAACTATATCATCATCAAGCCTCAATGGCCAAAGAGGTTTCCTGCATTTTAAGAGAAAGTAACCCATGGCTGGTACCATCCTGAGCCATCCATAACACATCATGACTAGTTTTTAGAAAGGACACTTCTACATCCATGTCTATTCCCCACGGGAAGATAAAGATTAAGACTTAGGAAAACAGAAGTTTTAATCACCTCAAGTCTAATCAAGGCAGGATCTTATTCCTAAGAATAGATCCAACTTTCACAATAAGATAATTACCACAGTTCATTGATTCTTAGATATATATTTTTTTCACATTAACACCTCTGAAACAGAAATGTATCTTGCAATCAAAAATATTTCCATGGTTGAACTGACAACTTTTTTCTTTAATGGCATATAAAATAGTGGTGTATCTTACAATGAATTAAAGCTTAAACTTAAGGAAATGTGAAACATAGATCCGACAAAGATTATAGTAAAAACATAAGATCAAAGACCAAGTATTGCATTTTATTTTATTCTTAAAGGTCTAAGAAGAAACTAACTTCACCAGTTCACCACCAAAGGAATTAAGAAGGACAAAAGCTACCAAATTTAACCTATTTCTCACCAAGAACCAAACCCAAAGGATGTCCAACATTCCAATCTCATCAGATAAGAAAGTACCAGGTACAGCTTCTTTGATCCTATGACAAATAGTGAACGCATAAGCTGTGCTAACACATTCTTAAAACAATCCTCAATGGCCATCTGTACCTTGGAGAAAGCAGTTCAGGACTGATTCACATTTTTTCTTGTCCAAAATTCCATCACCCTAGACAGAAAAAAAGTGCAATACTATGCCTTCACCTCATGCCCTAGATATTCTGGTAGTAAATATATTGCCACTATATTAAAAACAGGTAAGCACTGCTCTTTTTAAATGTGATTTACAATTTCTATATATCAAAATTACATTCCATAGCCTAGAATGACAGAATGCAAAATACTTTCAATCCTTTCATTTTACAATAAATAAATTAAGGTTCAGAGGAAAAGAAATGGGTACAAGGTTACAAAAACCAGTGGCAAAGTAAGATAAAACCCAAAACTTTGGGTTGTCTGTCACAAGGGTTTGCTTATCATGTTAGCTACTAATTGGTACAGAATATAAAGCACTAAAAAAATAAGAAACATGACCAAAAATTAGCACAAAGTATTGAGTTTGGGTTATACCACAGCAAAGTGTATAAGGGTCCAAGCTGAAAACACACTTTCATCACACAGCAGTTAAGTCATTCTGAGTAAGTCACTTACTTTCCCAAAGCCTATTTAATTTGTCTGAGTTGGCAAAATGGGGATAATACTCTTTTCCCTACCAATCTCCCTAGGCCATCATGAGAATCAAATGAGATAATTCATGTGTCAGTTCAGTTCAGTCGCTCAGTCATGTCCGACTCCTTGTGACTCCATGAATCACAGCACACCAGGCCTCCCTGTCCATCACCAACTCCCGGAGTTCACTCAAACTCACATCCATCGAGTCAGTGATGACATCCAGCCATCTCATCCTCTGTCATCCCCTTCTCCTCCTGCCCACAATCCCTCCCAGAATAAGGGTCTTTTCCAATGAGTCAACTCTTTGCATGAGGTGGCCAAAGTACTGGAGTTTCAGCTTCAGCATCAGTCCTTCCAATGAACACCCAGGACTGATCTTTAGGATAGACTGGTTGGATCTCCTTGCAGTCAGTCCAAGGGACTCTCAAGAGTCTTCTCCAACACCACAGTTCAAAAGCATCAATTCTTTGGCACTCAGCTTTCTTCACAGTCCAACTCTCACATCCATATATGACCACTGGAAAAACCATAGCCTTGACTAGACGGACCTTTGTTGGCAAAGTAATGTCTCTGCTTTTCAACATGCGATCTAGGTTGGTCATAACTTTCCTTCCAAGGAGTAAGTGTCTTTTAATTTCATGGCTGCAATCACCATCTGCAGTGATTTTGGAGCCCCAAAAAATAAAGTCTGACACTGTTTCCCCATCTATTTCCCATGAAGTGATGGAACCGGATGCCATGATCTTCGTTTTCTGAATGTTGAGCTTTAAGCCAACTTTTTCACTCTACACTTTCACTTTCATCAAGAGGCTTTTTAGTTCCTCTTCACTTTCTGCCATAAAGGTGGTGTCATCTGCATATCTGAGGTTATCGATATTTCTCCTGGCAATCTGGATTCCAGCTTGTGCTTCCTGCAGCCCAGGGTTTCTCATGATGTACTCTGCATAGAAGTTAAATAAGCAGGGTGACAATATAGAACCTTGACGTACTCCTTTTCCTATGTGGAACCAGTCTGTTGTTCCATGTCCAGTTCTAACTGTTGCTTCCTGACCTGCATATAGGTTTCTCAAGAGGCAGGTCAGGTGGTCTGGTATTCCCATCTCTTTCAGAATTTCCCACAGTTTATTGTGATCCACACAGTCAAAGGCTTTGGAATAGTCAATAAAGCAGAAATAGATTTTTTCTGGAACTCTCTTGCTTTTTCCATGATCCAGCGGATGTTGGCAATTTGATTTCTGGTTCCTCTGCCTTTTCTAAAACCAGCTTGAACATGTGGAAGTTTGTGGTTCACGTATTGCTGAAGCCTGGCTTGGAGAATAAGCATATACAAATTGAAGTCGTTTTATCATAATTAGTAGTATGAGAAGAAGGGACAGTTAGCCCTAGTCTTAAACTTCTAGAAAATTAAAAATCCCTCACATGCATGTACACACATATATATACAAGTTTGCACAAATTTATACACAGAGAAATATCTGTATGGATATGTATCTATACATATCTCCTCAGTGTTATTCATTTATGCATGCACAGAGGAACATACACAAAATTACCTGCATCTCTATATCTGTACCCATATTCAGTCATAAACACTGAAGTGGACTTTAATCTCAACCATATGCAAACCCACAGAGCTATGCTTCCATATACATAAATGGCATTTGTACACGTCTACACACATACACATAAAAATAGATTCTTCCAAAGACTTTGCTGCTGAGATTTTCAAAGCCAGCTTCTAATCTGATGTCTCCACGACAAACTCTATATAACACAAGCCCTGATATCCTAACTAGAAAACTTGCCTACCCAGAATCTTTCAATCCCAGTGTCTCCTTGGAATTATCCAGGCCTCCAGTGAAAGAAGTGAGACAGTCCCAGCAGGCCAGATGTCAGGAAGGAAATATGCTAAGGGAGACCCTTTCCAGGGCACAACCATGAAGCATGAGCAAAGTTGCAGTCTGTCATCCTCACCATCTGTGCCCTTTGCCGCAAGTCAGATACTTGCTGGGAAAAGCATCCTTCAAAATTAGTTTGTTCATGCTGGTTCTCACCTTCCCCAATAATACTGCCCTTTTAAAGAGACAGCATGAACACCAGAAAGATCTCTGGACTCACAGTTAATACCAATGGTTAAGAGAGCACTAATTTCACCACATGAAAAGGCATGTGGGGCTCTAATGTCTGCAAAACAAAGGAGAACTGGAAGTGGTGTATACTAAGGATACTTCTTCCCCTAAATTCTAAGCTGCCATATAAAAGGCAAGTTTCCAAAAATATAGGCCTTCTTATGAGTTGCCTAAGAAAAGAAAATATCTCTCTGCTATGGAAGGAGGTTCTCCAAATACAGTTACTAGAAGCAAGTGGTAAACTGTAAAGGTACCGGTTCAGAAACCAGGAGACCTGAATTCTAATCCCAATTTTGTGATGAAAAACATTCTGAAAAACATAGCCCTTTAGAAACATAGTCATATATATATATATATATAGTCATATTATATATATATTTATATATAATATATATAAACATAGTCCTATATATATACATATTTATATATATAAAGAGTACACATAAAGACCATTTATTATTACTGGCCCATTTTTCATTTGAATGATAAAGTCAGTTCCTTGAGCAAAAAACTGGGCTGGCCTACCTAAAAGATACACAGTAAACACACTATCACATAACGCTGTACTGTGTGCTTAGCCACTCGGTTGTGTCTGACTCTTTGTGACCCCATGGACTGTAGCCTGCCAGTCTGCTCCATCCATAGGGATTCTCCAGGCAAGTGTACTGGAGTGGGTTGCCATGCCCCACTCCAGGGGATCTTCCCAACTCAGGGATCAAACCCAGGTCTCTTGCATTGCTGGCAAATTCTTTACCATCTGAGCTACCAGGGAAGCCCATGAACAATGGAGTGGGTAGCTTATCCCTTCTCCAGGGGATCTTCCCAACCTAGGAATCAAACCAGGGTCTCCTGCATTGTAGGCAGATTCTTTACAAGCTGAGCTACTACGGAAGCCCATCACATAATAATTGTTATCAATTAAAAACAAATATGATAATGATGGTGTTATTTCCTATGGTGCTGTTTTATAATCTATAAGAAACTTCTACATCGGGGAGTTATTAACTTCTGTTAGAAATTTTTTGAGTTATAAAATTTCAATACATTCAGAACAGCCTGTGGGTTTTTCTTCTGCTCCAGCTCAGTGATATTTGATGTCTGAAGTGAGTGGGCTCACTGCTCTGACATTCCCTATAAGACAGACATGCAAGGCTGTTAGCAAGGCACAGTCCCAGGGACACTGGAGCAAATTCAGAACTAACTGTAATAACTGACAGCAGCTAAAGATGACTTCAGTCATTCCTTTCTCTCTCTTCCATCAGAGCTCCTCACAAGCCTCTCTTATAACACATCTCACCATATCAGTCATTTTTTTTAGATGTTTGCTCCTCCTTTAGAGCATGAATCATGTCTGATTTGTCTCTGGATCATCAGTGCCCAGCACAGAGCCACTACCAAGAGAACACTTAACCCAGGTCTATTTAAGGAATGGCGATTCAAAGGATTCTCTAGTACAATTCTGGAGGGGAGGAAAGTGTCCCTCTCAAGAATATAAGAAGAGGACTTCCTTGGTGGCAGAGTGGAAAAGAATCCATCTGCCAATGCAAGGAACATGGGTTCAATCCCTGGTCTGGGAAGATTCCACACATCCAGGAGCAACTGAGACCTTGTGCCACAACTATGGAGCCTGTGCTTTAGAGCCTGAGAGCGGCAGCTACTGAGCCCATGTGCTGCAGCTACTGAAGACCAAGTGCTCAGAGCCTGTGCTCCACAACAAGAGAAGTCACTGTGATGAGCAGCCCGCTCACTGCAACAAAGAGTAGTTCCCACTCACCGCAACTAGAGAAAGCCTGAGGGCAGCAGCAAAGACCCAGGGTAACCAAAAATAAATTACTCAATTAACTTTAAAAGTTTTTTTTAGAAGACTGTACGAAGATAGTAATGAGGGTCTCAGGCAAAGAGAGAGACATCACAAAGTCTGGAAAGAACTGAATCTAACAGTGTATAATATAACCAGAACTCTGAAAGACCAAAGGTCTTTCTGTGACCCAGGACTTACTCTAAACTCACCTGGGACAGCATCAAAACCAATCTGGATCACGTGCTCAAAATCTGAACGAAGAGAAATCTCTGAGTCACTTGTATGGTTTTGATACTAAAATATTTTTCTTAATTTATTGCAGATGTAAAAGATTTTTATATACTGATTTTTTCCTACAGACTTTTAAAGCTCATTTATTAATTTTAAGAAATAATAGGGGTTTTTTGTATTTTCTATATATACAATCATATAATTAGCAAATAATGATTTTTTTTTCACTTCAATTCTTGTATCATTTACATTTTTACTTATCTCAAGTAAGAGTGACTAAAGCAGGGGTTCTTCTTTCTTTCTTTAACTAATTCACTAAAAATGAATGAATATTGAATTTTAATCAAATCTTTCTTCTGCATCTGTTGAGAAGATACGTGTTTTCTTTTTCAATCTATTAATATGATCGGTTTCTTAGTGTTAAATGAAACTGATGTTCCTGGGATAAACTTAATCATGTGTTATTTATTGATGAACTTAGTTTTCTAATACTTGCATTTAATTCTATCACTTTCCCTCTAAGTACTACTTTAACTACATTCCACAAGTTTTAATATGAAATATTAACTTTTGTATCATTTCTAATTTCAATTGTCATATAGTTTTACCCATGAATTATTTTAAATTGTGCCTCCAATTTTTTAAACATAGGGGAATTTTCCAGCTATCTTTTTATTTTTGCTTTCCAACTTGATTTCCCTGCAGTGGGAGAACATATTCTATATGATTTAAATCCTTCAAAATTTGAGATATGCTTTATGTCTCATTACATGTTCAATTTTTATGTTTCATGTGTACTTTAAAGAATATGAATTCTGTACTTGTTCAGTACTTTTTTCATCTAAAGACAATAATTTTTTTTTTTCTAATTCTTTTCATTCAAAAAAGAAATCTGTTGGGGAGGGAGGAGGGAGGAGGGTTCAGGATGGGGAACACATGTATACCTGTGGCGGATTCATTTTTATATTTGGCAAAACTAATACAGTTATGTAAAGTTTAAAAATAAAATAAAATTTTAAAAAAATGAAAGAAAAAAAAATAAAGTAATTATCTTTCACTTAAAAAAAAAAAAAAAAATCTGAACGAAGAGAAATCTCTGGCCGTTCCTTCTTTTGCCTTTTTTCTTCCTTGCAAGAGCAACAGGGAAAAGTACATAAATCAAGGACATTATTATACTAAAAGGCTTATTTAGCTATCTATTGAGCTCTAAACTCCTATAAGGCCTTCCCTGGTGGCTCAGACAGTAAAGAATCTGCCTCCAGTGTGGGAGACTCGGGTCCAACCCCTGGGTCAGGAAGATTCCCTGTAGTAGAGAATGGTTACAGTCTCCAGTATTCCTGCCTGGAGAATTCCATGGACACAGGGGCTTGGCAGGCTCCTACAGAGGCCAAGGACTCTCCACTTCACAAGCGTATTTACAGAGCCCAGTGTGGGACATGGATGTTCAATCCATGATTAAAGGCCTAATTTTTCATTGATTCCAAAACAGGCAGCCTGGCCCAGAGCCTAAGCTCTAAACCACTATGCTATGTTGAATCCCTAGACTACGACCTTAAAGAATCATTAATTCCAGGGACCTCCCTGGTGGTCCAGTGGCTAAGACTCCACATTTCCAATGCAGGGGGCCTGGGTTTGATCCCTGATCAGGTAACTAGATCCCACATGCTACACAACTAAAGATCCTATGTGCAGCAACTAAGAAATGTTGCAGTCAAATAAAATAACTATATATTAAAAAAAAGAAAAGAAAAATCATTAACTCCAAATACTTGTAGTCATCCCTCTCTCAACAAGGGTCTTGTATAAAGCAGATATTCACTAAGGTCCTGATGACCGGGCAGGAAAAAATAAAATAACTATATATTTTTAAAAAAATAAAATAAAATAAACTCAAAATGGATTAAAGATCTAAACGTAAGACCAGAAACTATAAAACTTCTAGAGGAGAACGTACGCAAAACACTCTCCGACATAAATCACAGCAGGATCCTCTATGACCCACCTCCCAGAATACTGGAAATAAAAGCAAAAATAAACAAATGGGACCTAATTAAAATTAAAAGCTTCTGCACAACAAAGGAAACTTTAAGTAAGGTTTAAAGACAGCCTTCAGAATGGGAGAAAATAATAGCAAATGAAGCAACTGACAAACAACTAATCTCAAAAATATACAAGCAACTCCTACAGCTCAATTCCAGAAAAATAAACAACCCAATCAAAAAATGGGCCAAAGAACTAAATAGACATTTCTCCAAAGAAGACATACAGATGGTGAACAAACACATGAAAAGATGCTCAACATCACTCATTATCAGAGAAATGCAAATCAAAACCACTATGAGGTACCATTTCACACCAGTCAGAATGGCTGCGATCCAAAAGTCTACAAGTAATAAATGCTGGAGAGGGTGTGGAGAAAAGGGAACCCTCTTACACTGTTGGTGGGAATGCAAACTGGTACAGCCACTATGGAGAACAGTGTGGAGATTCCTTAAAAAACTGGAAATAGAACTGCCTTATGACCCAGCAATCCCACTGCTGGGCATACACACTGAGGAAACCAGAATTGAAAGAGACACGTGTACCCCAGTGTTCATCGCAGCACTGTTTATAATAGCCAGGACATGGAAACAACCTAGATGTCCATCAACAGATGAATGGATAAGAAAGCTGTTGTACATATACACAATGGAGTATTACGCAGCCATTAAAAAGAATACATCTGAATCAGTTCTAATGAGGTGGATGAAACTGGAGCCTATTATACAGAGTGAAGTAAGCCAGGAAGAAAAACACCAACACAGTATACAAACGCATATATATGGAATTTAGAAAGATGGTAACAATAACCCTGTATGTGAGACAGAAAAAGAGACACAGATGTATAGAACAGTCTTTTGGACTCTGTGGGAGAGGGAGAGGGTGGGATGATTTGGGAGAATGGCATTGAAACTTGTATAATATCATATATGAAACAAATCGCCAGTCCAGCTTTGATGCATGATACAGGATGCTTGGGGCTGGTGCACTGAAATGACCCAGAGGGATGGTACAGGGATGGAGGAGGGAGGGGGTTCAGGATGGGGAGCATGTGTACACCATGGCAGTTTCATGTTGATGTATGGCAAAACCAAGACAATATTGTAAAGTAATTAGCCTCCAATTAAAATAAATAAATTTATATTTAAAAAAAAAAGAAAAATCATTAACTCCAAATACTTATAGTCATCCCTCTCTCAACAAGGATCTTGCATAAAGCAGATATTCACTAAGGTCCTGATGACCTGGCAGGAAAAATGTGCATATTTTAAGGAGCTGTAACCTTTGTTAGCGGATGAATTGTTTTTTCCCAGATTTCTATGTCCTAACTCCCAGTACCTCAGAATGTGATCTTATTCAGAAATAGGGCCTTTGCAGGTATAATTAGTGAAATTTTGGCCCACACTAGAGTAGAGTGGGCCCCTAGTCCAATGAGTCTGGTCAGTTCAGTCGCTCAGTTGTGTCCAACTTCTTGTGACACCATGGACTGCAGCACACCAGGCTTCCCTTCACCAACTTTCAGAGCTTACTCAAACTCATGCCCATCAAATCGGTGATGCCATCCAACCATCTCATCCTCTGTCATCCCCTTCTCCTCCCACCTTCAATCTTTCCCAGCATCAGGGTCTTTTCCAATGAGTCAGTTCTTCACATCAGGTGTCCAAAGTATTGTAGTTTCAGCTTCATCATCAGTCCTTCCAATGAATATTCAGGACTGATTTCCTTTAGGATGGACTGGTTAGATCTCCTTGCAGTCCATGGGACTCTCAAGAGTCTTCTCCAACACCACAGTTCAAAAGCGTCAATACTTTGGTGTTCAGCTTTCTTTATGGTCCAACTCTCACACCCATAGATGATTACTGGAAAAACCACAGCCTTGACTAGATGGACCTTTGTTGTCTGGTATACTTATTAGAGAAAAAAAAAAATTGGACAGATGCACACAGTAGAACATCTTAAGATAAAGGCAGAATCAGAGTGATGTTTCTTCAAGCCAAGAATCACCAAAGATTGCCAGCAAATTACCAGAAGCCTGAGGCATGGAACAGATTTTTCCTCATAGCTCTCAGAAGGAACCAACCCTACGAACACCTTCATCTTGGACTTCTAGTCTCCATAAATGAAACAATAAATTTCTGTTGCTTAAACCCCTTCAGATCAGATCAGTCGCTCATTCATGTCCGACTCTTTGCGACCCCATGAATCGCAGCACGCCAGGCCTCCCTGTCCATCACCAACTCCCGGAGTTCACTCAGACTCATGTCCATCGAATCAGTGATGCCATCCAGCCATCTCATCCTCTGTCGTCCCCTTCTCCTCTTGCCCCCAATCCCTCCCAGCATGAGAGTCTTTTCCAATGAGCCAACTCTTCACATGAGGTGGCCAAAGTACTGGAGTTTTCAGCTTTAGCATCATTCCTTCCAAAGAAATCCCAGGGCTGAGCTCCTTCAGAATGGACTGGTTGGATCTCCTTGCAGTCCAAGGGACTTTCAAGAGTCTTCTCCAATACCACAGTTCAAAACCATCAATTCTTCGGTGCTCAGCCTTCTTCACAGTCCAACTCTCACATCTATACATGACCACAGGAAAAACCATAGCCTTGACCTTTGTTGGCAAAGTAATGTCTCTGCTTTTGAATATGCTATCTAGGTTGGTCATAACTTTCCTTCCAAGGAGGAAGGGTCTTTTAATTTCATGGCTGCAGTCACCATCTGCAGTGATTTTGGAGTCCAGAAAAATAAAGTCTGACACTGTTTTCACTGTTTCCCCATCTATTTGCCATGAAGTGATGGGGCCAGATGCGATGATCTTCATTTTCTGAATGTTGAGCTTTAAACCAACTTTTTCACTCTCCACTTTCACATTCATCTAGAGGCTTTTTAGTTCCTCTTCACTTTCTGCCATAAGGGTGGTGTCATCTGCATGTCTGAGGTTATTGATATTTCTCCTGGAAATCTGGATTCCAGCTTGTGTTTCTTCCAGTTCAGCGTTTCTCATGATCTACTCTGCATATAAGTTAAATAAACAGGGTGACAATATACAGCCTCGACGTACTCCTTTTCCTATTTGGAACCAGTCTGTTGTTCCATGTCCAGTTCTAACTGTTGCTTCCTGACCTGCATACAAATTTCTCAAGAGGCAGATCAGTATTCCAATCTCTTTCAGAATTTTCCACAGTTTATTGTGATCCACACAGTCAAAGGCTTTGGCATAGTCAATAAAGCAGAAATAGATGTTTTTCTGAAACTCTCTTGCTTTTTCCATGATCCAGCGGATGTTGCCAATTTGATCTCTGGCTCCTCTGCCTTTTCTAAAACCAGCTTGAACATGTGGAATTTTGTGGTTCACGTATTGCTGAAGCATGGCTTGGGGAATTTTGAGCATTACTTTACTAGCGAGTGAGATGAGTGCAATTGTGCAGTAGTTTGAGCATTCTTTGGCATTGCCTTTCTTTGGGATTGGAATGAAAACTGACCTTTTCCAGTCCTGTGGCCACTGCTGAGTTTTCCCAATTTGCTGGCATATTGAGTGCAGCACTTTCACAGCATCATCTTTCAGGATTTGGAATAGCTCAACTGGAATTCTATCACCTCCACTAGCTTTGTTCGTAGTGATGCTTTCTAAGGCCCACTTGACTTCACATTCCAGGATGTCTGGCTCTAGGTCAGTGATCACACCATCGTGATTATCTGGGTCATGAAGCTCTTTTTTGTACAGTTCTTCTGTGTATTCTTGCCCCTTAGTTTGTGGTAATTTGTTGCAACAGCTCTAGCAAACTAATATAACCCTCTTCCAACGGAGTTTCTGGTTCTTCCAATTAGCTAAACCTCAGCAGGCATCTGCAAATGCAACCCAGCTGAAACAGGCTTAAATATTTACCTTCCTAGGCTCAGCCTAATGATCTTTCTTCCTAGATGGGAACCTACAGAACCAAGATTTTAAACATCTGCAGAAACCCTCTGTTTCCTCCAGCCAGGGTTCCTCCTCCTTCGATGTTCTAGGAAGGAAGTAGAGCACAGGGCTGTGGGGTCTAAACTCCCAGAGAACTCCCTACAGATCACCTGGTGGTACTGGTTTCAGGGGATAACTGCAAAAGCTACCATTAATGGTAGCCAGGCATGCACTAAGAATTTTGTATGCATTATTTCACCAAATATTCATGAAATGCTACAAAACAAATATTAATATCTCCATCTTATAGATAAGAAAACATAATTATTTCTTTTTAATAATTTTCTTGGCCTTGCCTGAGTATCAGTGTCATGTATAACATACAACTACCAAACTTGACATATAGGCAAACCAGAAACACTTTGCAAGCCTGTGAGGCAAGGCAAAAATATCCCTTCTTTAAGGTGAGTGAGGAAAGGCCAGGAGCCCTGAATCTCTGATTCTTCCCACTACCAATCTCCCAGGAAAACCACCACCGTTTCTCCTTGGAGGAAAAGTTATTCTCCACACTATCATAATCATGGCACAAAATCCTTGGCTCCATGTCAAGCTCGACATTTTTCCACCTAGAAATACCCAGGATCAAACACCAGCAAGGCTCAGCACTAAAGAATGGAAGCCCCAAATTCACCTCTAAAAGAATTCACTGAGCAGTATCTTGGCTGGGCTCAGACAGGGCCTGAACGCCAGGCTTGCCTGGGCCTCTCCTTGGAGTTCATATTAAAAGTATAGGCTGCAGCCCATTAGCTAAAATAAGGCCCCCAAATTCACACTTAAGGCCCACACTTAGGAGCTGGGCTGCATTTACATGATCCACTTACTCTAACACTTGTTCTATTGCCTTCCCAGGTTGACAGGTCTGAGCTGCACTACCAGACTGAATAGTCCCAGCACAAAAGAAACTGTATTACCAACAAAGCACATTTTAACAATTCCCAGGAAATAAACATAGAATCTGGTAATAAGTCCAACCTTTTTTTTTTCCTTTGTGCTGCTTAGCTTCACTTGCTCAAATGTAGCTGTGCTGAGGCCCCTTATCCAGGTCTTCAGACCAGAGTCCCTATTGAGAAATCAGATCAGATCAGATCAGTCGCTCATTCGTGTCCGACTCTTTGCGACCCCATGAATCGCAGCACACCAGGCCTCTCTATCCATCACCAACTCCCGGAGTTCACTCAGACTCACATGCGTCGAGTCAGTGATGCCATCCAGCCATCTCATCCTCTGGCGTCCCCTTCTCCTCCTGCCCCCAATCCCTCCCAGCATCAGAGTCTTTTCCAATGAGTCAACTCTTTGCATGAGGTGGCCCAAGTACTGGAGTTTCAGCTTTAGCATCAGTCCTTCCAAAGAAATCCCAGGGCTGATCTCCTTCAGAATGGACTGGTTGGATCTCCTTGCAGTCCAAGGGACTCTCAAGAGTCTTCTCCAACACCACAGTTCAAAAGCATCAATTCTTCAGCGCTCAGCCTTCTTCACAGTCCAACTCTCACATCCATACATGACCACAGGAAAAACCATAGCCTTGACTAGACGAACCTTTGTTGGCAAAGTAATTTCTCTGCTTTTCAATATGCGATCTGGGCTGGTCATAACTTTCCTTCCAAGGAGTAAGCATCTTTTAATTTCATGGCTGCAGTCACCATCTGCAGTGATTTTGGAGCCCAGAAAAATAAAGTCTGACACTGTTCCCACATCTATTTGCCATGAAGTGATGGGACCAGATGCCATGATCTTCATTTTCTGAATGTTGAGCTTTAAGCCAACTTTTTCACTCTCCACTTTAACTTTTATCAAGAGGCTTTTTAGTTCCTCTTCACTTTCTGCCATAAGGGTGGTGTCATCTGCATATCTGAGGTTATTGATATTTCTCCTGGCAATCTTGATTTCAGCTTGTGTTTCTTCCAGTCCAGCGTTTCTCATGAGAAATGGATGATCTCAAAACTGAAGCTCCACAGGCTGTGGGCAGAAGCTCATGCAAGACCACATCTGAAACTGAGTTAGCAGGGGCCGTGTGCTGAGGCGCTGCACCTGGCACTGATCAGCCGCACAGCCCACGAGAACTCCACCCCCTCCCCACTGAGAACTCAATAAAGCATCCCCACTCATGGCCTTTCAGGGAGAACTGAAGACTGTTCTTTCAGAGCACAGTCTCACACCTTTGAGTTCTTTTCCAAAGAATAAAACTTTCTTTGGCTTCTGAACCAAACTCAATCTCACTCCATTGGCTCAAATGGACACCAGGCAGGAGGACCCCTGTTGGGGCCTGACTCAAAAGGGTCAATAACAAGAATACCCATAGCACTTTATAATAGATTCACGTTTCATAATAACTACAATAATCACCTCCATTTGCATCACGCTCTAGCGTTGACAAAGCACTTTCATGTATGGTTGTTCATTACAGCAGGGGTCCTCAGCCCTTGGGCCTCGGACTAGTACTGGCCTTCGGCCTGAGAGAAACCCGGAAGCACAACAGGAGGTGCGTGGAGGGCGAGCGGAGCTTCATCTGCTGCTCCGCATCACTTACATCACTGCCTGAACCATGCCCCTCCACCGCCACACCTGTCTGTGGAAAAGCCGTATTCCTCAAAACCTAGTGCCAAAAACCAGGGACCGCTGCATTAGACCCTCAAGTCAACCGTGTGACAGCAGGACAAGCATTATGGTACTCATTTGACAGAAGAAACAGAGGTCTCAAGAAGTTAAATAGCCTGCCCAAGGTCACAGAGCAAGCTAGCAGTGGATCTGGGGCCAGGATTGAGGTCTTCAGACTCCCAGCCCCAAGACCTTTGTATTCTGTCGCTCTGCCTCCTCTGGACACTGGCCACCCATAACAGTGTTCTCTCACCTCTCTCCCAATGCAGTCCCCAAGTTATTAATGATTTTATCTCCTATACAGTATCAAATTTATTCACTATCATCCATCACTAGCCTATTTCAGACATTCTTTTCTGTGGCCTGAATCATTCTAATAGTAACCTGTCACCTGCATTCTGCTCCCCTCCAATGCAAACAGTGGCCAGGGTGAGCCATAGCCTTGCTCTTCAGCATCAGCATCCAGAAAACTGCTAGAAATGTGGAATCCCAAGCTCCATGCTGAACTACTGAATCAGAACCTAAATTTTAATAAGATCCCAAATGATTCATATAAATTTTACATATACACATAAGATTTGAGAATCAAGAGTATGAGAAGGGAAACCAGAGACAGGAAGAAAATATTTGCAAAAGATGTACAGTTGGCCTTCTGTATCCATGGGCTCTTGATTCATGGATTCAACCAATTGTGGATCAAACATATTTGGAAAAAATTTCAGTTTGGAAAATCCAAACTTGAAGTGCTTCACTGTAAACTGTTTACATAGTTTTTACATTGTAGTTGCAGCAATTTACATAGTATTTATAATGTATCTGGTGTTACAAGTAATCTAGAAATAATTTAAAATATATGCAAAAATGTGTATAGGTTGTACACAACTATGCCATTTTATATAATGACCTAATATCTATGGACTGTGGTACCTGCAGGGGTCCTGAAACAAATTCTGCATGAATACTAAGGAAGGACTGCATCTGATAAAGGATTATTATATAAACTGTACCAAGAACTCTTAAAGCAAGAAGAAAACAAAAAACCTGATTAATAAAATGGGCAAAAGATCTGAACAGACACTTCGCCAAGAAGATACACAGTCAGAAAAGATGCTCAATATCATGTCGTTCAGATCAGATCAGTTGCTCAGTCGTGTCTGACTCTTTGTGACCCCATGAATCACAGCACGCCAGGCCTCCCTGTCCATCACCAACTCCCAGAGTTCACTCAGACTCACATCCATCGAGTCAGTGATGCCATCCAGCCATCTCATCCTCTGGCGTCCCCTTCTCCTGCCCCCAATCCCTCCCAGCATCAGAGTCTTTTCCAATGAGTCAACTCTTCGCATGAGGTGGCCAAAGTACTGGAGTTTCAGCTTTAGCATCATTCCTTCCAAAGAAATCCCAGGGCTGATCTCCTTCAGAATGGACTGGTTGGATCTCCTTGCAGTCCAAGGGACTCTCAAGAGTCTTCTCCAACACCACAGTTCAAAAGCATCAATTCTTCAGCGCTCAGCGTTCTTCACAGTCCAACTCTCACATCTATACATGACCACAGGAAAAACCATAGCCTTGACTAGACGAACCTTTGTTGGCAAAGTAATGTCTCTGCTTTTGAATATACTATCTAGGTTGGTCATAACTTTCCTTCAAAGGAGTAAGCGTCTTTTAATTTCATGTCGTTAAGGAACTACAAATTGTAACAATGGTGAAATATCACTTCACACCTATTAGAATCACCAACATCCAAAACTGATAACACCAAATGCTCATGAGGATGTGGTGCAATAAGAAATTTCATTCATTGCTGATGGGAATGCAAAATGAAAGACAAGTTGGCAGTTTCTAAGAAAATTAAACATACATTTACAATACAATCCAGCAATCATGCTTCTTGGTATTTACCCAAGTGAGCTGAAAACTATGTTCATAGAAAGCTTGCAGATGGATGTTTATAGCAACTAAACTGTCAAAACTTGGAATCAGGATGTCCTTCAGTAGATGCATGAATAAGTACACTGTGGTACATCCAGAAAATGAAATATTACTCAGCACTAAAAAGACAGGAGCTATCAGGCTATTAAAAAGATAAGAACCCTTAACTAAAAAATTTTAGGTGAAAGAAACCAATTTGAAAAATCTACCTACTCTAGGATTCCAACTAGATGATATTCTGGGAAAGCCAAAACTGTGGAGACAGCATAAAGATCAGTGGTTTTCATGTGTTAGTGGGGAAAGAGGGATCAACTGGGGGAGCACAGAGAAATTTTAGGGCAGTTAAAACTATTCTGTATGATACTATAATGGTGGAGGCTTGTCAATACACATTTGTCCAAACCCACAGAATGAACAACATCAAGCATTAACCCCAATGTAAAATATGGACCTAAATGAAAATGATGTGTTCGTGTAGGTTTGATTATAACAAATGTTCTACCCGAATATAGGATGTTGGTTGTGGGGAAGATTGTGCACATGTAGGGACAGGAGGCATTCCACTTAATTTTACTGTGAGCCTAAAACTGCTCTAAAAAAATACTCCATTTAAAAATAAATAAATTGGGGAAGTTCTGCTGTGCAGATTTGTATCCCCTCCTTCATCTTCCACAACTTATGCTTCATGCACTCTACACTCAATACACTGAACCAGCAATGGTTCACCAAACAATAATGGGCTCTTTCACACCTCTTCACTTTGTCTCAAACTGCTCCTTTTGCCTGTGAATCCTGCCTTTCCCTTTCCATCCCACCTAACCACACAAACCCATTTATTTATCCTTGTCAGATCTCAACTTAATGGTCATCCATTCTGTGAAGCTCTCCGTGATCTCTAGTTTTGGCAGTTTTTCACCCTCTCCTCTATTCCCAGAGCACTATTACAATAACTGTCTGTTTTCTGGGTCAATCTTCCCAACCAGACTGAGTTCAAAGTGCCGGGGCCATGTGTAATTTACCATGAATCCGTGTGCTGAGCAAATGCTGGGCATCAAACATTTGTTCAGATAATGAGTGAAGACTAGACTAAATGACCAAGCCCCAAACTCAACCTGACAAGGAGTCTAAGGAATCTGCCTAAGATATGCAAATTCTCTCCAGGGCAAGGAATAAATGTTTTCATTTTTACCATCTCTAACCTGACCTACACAATCCTGTTTTAAAACCTGTTCTGTGGGAGCTCAGAACACTGGCCAAAAGATATTCTTAAGTCCTCATGTCTCCACAGACCTAGCACAACCCTAACAAAAAGCAACAAAATGAGGAGAGAAACAAGATATAGAATTCAAGCCGGTTTTGCCTCTAACACACCATGTAGTCCAGGTTCTTAATTCTCTCACCTGAACCATGGAAAGAACAGACTAAATGTTTATTATTATTATTATTATTGAAGTAAACTGACTTACAAACTATTTTAGTTCCAGGCCTACAGCAAAGTGATTCCATATTTTTACACATTACAAAATGAACACAATAATGAGTCTTGTTACCATCTGTCACCATTACAATATTATTGACTATATTTTCTAGTCTGTACATTACATCTCCAGGATTTACTTATTTTATATCTGGAAACCCATCTGGTCTATTGTGTCATTTAATGCCAGTGTTTATTGACTTTTATGACTAAATGATCTAACCACTGAGGTAAGTGGATGTTAAAGTCCTTTACTATTACTGTGTTACTGTCAATTTGTCTGTTTATATTTGTTAATATTTGCAACAAAGAAGGCTGAGCACCGAAGAATTGATGCTTTCGAACTGTGGTGTTGGAGAAGACTCTTGAGAGTCCCTTGGACAGCAAGGAGATCACACCAGTCAATCCTAAAGAAAATCAACCCTGCAATTCATTAGAAGGACTAATGTTGAAGCTGAAGATCCAATACTATGGCCACCTGATGTGAAGAGCCAACTCAATGGAAAAGACCCTGATGCTGGGAAAGACTGAGGTCAGGAGAAGAGAGCAACAGAGGATGAGATGGTTGGATGGCATCACTGACTCAGTGAACATGAGTTTGAGCTAACTCTGAGAGAAAGTGAAGGACAGTGAAGCCTGG
Source organism: Bubalus bubalis (assembly GCF_019923935.1). NCBI lineage: Eukaryota > Metazoa > Chordata > Mammalia > Artiodactyla > Bovidae > Bubalus > Bubalus bubalis. The sequence continues at coordinate 99,442,522 of NC_059161.1, read as the reverse complement.
CCTGCTGCAATCCATGGGGTTGCAAAAAGTCAGACACAACTTAGCAACTAAACAACAATAGTAACACCAACAACATCTGCTTTATGTATTTAGATGCTCCTATGTCAGGGGCATATATATTCAGAATTGTTATATCTTATTCTATTGATTCTTTTATCATTATGTAATGTCCATCTTTGTCTCTACTTACAATTTTTGTTTTAAAGTCAATTTTGTATTATAGGTATTGTTATCCCTGCATTTTTTGTTTACATTTGCACATAAAAACTTTTTTCCATTACCTCACTTTAGCCTGCATTTGTTTTTTAAATCCATTCAACCATTTTGTCTTTTCACTGGAGCATTTGGTCCATTTACATTTGAAGTAATTATTGATAAGTATGTCTTTACTGACATTTCGGTGGGGGGTGGTTCACTACTTTTTTATTCCTCTAGTCTTTTGCTCACTTTCCCTGTGACTTGATGATGGTGTTTAGTGTTATGTGTGGATCCCTTTCTCTCTTTTTCTGTGTATCCATTATAGATTTTTGGATTGTGGTTACTTTGAGGTTCTTATATAACAACGTATTTTGTGTGTGTGTGTGTGTGTGTGTGTGTGTGTGTGTGTGTGGTGACAATCTTAAGATGATGATCTCTTCAAGTTCGAATGCATTCTAACAAGCCTGCAGTTTTACCCTGCCTACTTTAACTTTTCTTACATCATATTTTACTTTTACTTCTTTGGTTTTATGGGTTCTTTAACCTCTCATAATAGATATAGTTGAGTTTACAACTTTTGTCTTTTAATATTCTTATTGGCTTTATAAGGGGTTGATCTATCACCTTTACTGTATGTTTGCCTTTGCAAATGAAATTTTTTTCCTTTTCAATTTTCATATTTTTAGTTGTGGTCTTTTTTCCACTTAGATAATTCCTTTTAATATTTATTACAAAGCTGGTTTAGTGGTGCTTAACTCTTTTAGCTTTTCTCATACGTAAAACTCTTTGCCTCTCTTTCAAGTTGGAATGAAAGCCTTGCCAGGCAGAGTATTCTTGGTTGTAGGTTTTTTCATCATTTTGAATACATAGTGCCACTCCCTTCTGGCCTACAGTTTCTACTGAAATTAAGCTTGTAGTCTTTAGGAGTTCCCTTGTACATAGCTAGTAGATATTCTCCTGCTCTTTTTAAAAATATCTGTATTTATTTTGGCCATTTTAATTACAATATGTCTTGGTGTGACTCTCTCTGGATTCATCTCATCTGGGACTCTGTGTCTTCCTGGGCCTGGATGTCTGTCCCCTTCCCCAGGTTAGGGAAGTTTTCAGCCGCTGTTTATTCATAAAAGTTCTTTGCCCCTTTTATCTCTTTCCTTTTCCTGAGACCCTTATAATTAACTGTTAGCAGGCTTGATTTTTTTCCCAGAGGCCTCAAGCTATTTATATCATTTCTTAAAACTTTTTTATATTTACTGTTCAACTTGATTTCCACTCTCCTGTCTTCCAGTTCACTGATCCGTTCCTCTGTATCATCTATTCTACTGTTGCTTCCTTCTGGTATATTTTTTATTTCAGTGATTGTGCTCTTCATCTCTTTTGGTTCTTCTTCATATTTTCTAAGCCTTTGTTAAATTTTCACTATGTTCATACATTCTTTTCCCCAAATTTGTTATGCATCTTTATGATCTTTTCCTTGAACCCTTTATGGGATAGACTGTTTATCTCCACTTCACTTGTTTTTTTTCTAGGATTTATCTTGTTTCTTCATTTAGAATATACTCCTCTGTCTACTCATTTGGCTTACTTCTCTGTTATTTTCTATGTATTACATAGGCCCATCAGTTCAGTTCAGTCACTCAGTCATGTCCGACTCTTTGTGACCCCATGAATTGCAGCACACCAGGCCTCCCTGTCCATCACCAACTCCCGAAGTTCACTCAGACTCACGTCCATTGAGTCAGTGATGCCGTCCAGCCATCTCCTCCTCTGTCGTCCCCTTCTCCTCCTGCCCCCAATCCCTCCCAGCATCAGAGTCTTTTCCAATGAGTCAACTCTTCACATGCGGTGGCCAAAGTACTGGAGTTTCAGCTTTAGCATCAGTCCTTCCAAAGAAATCCCAGGGCTCATCTCCTTCAGAATGGACTGGTTGGATCTCCTCCATCACACTTCCTAATTTTGGAGAACTGATCTTATGGAGACGTCCTCTGGAGTTCCCCTCTGGTCATCAGAGCTAAATGCTCTACGAGTGCCCCACTGTTGGTTTTTCAGGTCCTACTTTCATGACAACACTAACTATTGTGGGCGCCCTTGTACCTGGGGCTGGTCTCTGGCCTGGTTTGCTGTAAAGACATGCTTTCTTCAGTGGCAATCAGTCCACAGGAGGCAGGACCTTGTCCTAGCCTGGCTGGCTTGCATACCAGGAGTTTCTGGGGCTTGTTCCAGCCTAAAGCTGGGCAAGGCCAGGTCCAACTGTGGCTGACTGCATGGCCATGTGGTCCCAGGGACCATGTCTGCCTGCTGGTTGGTGAAGCTGGGTCCTGGGGTGGATGGCTACAGGACTCTGGAGGTCCTGCAGTTGTCAGCCAGTGGTAGGCCAGGCTGGGTTTTGGTACAGCTAGCTGCCAGCCCAGGAGGGCCCTCGGGCGGGTGCCAGCACACAAATGAGTAAGGTCAGGTTACTACTCAGCTTTCTCTTTGGTCTTGGGGGGCCACAGCACTGGTGCTGGTTTACTTGTAGGCAAACTCCTGGCACTAACAGGCTAGAGAGAGGTTTCCAAAATGATGCTTGCCAGTACCTTGTGGTATGATGTCCTTGTGGTATGATGAGCTCTCCCAAATGTGGTATGATGTGGTATGATGTCCTTGTGGTATGATGAGCTCTCCCAAATGGCTGTCACCAGAGTCTATGTTCTCAAGGGATGTCTCTGTTGATTTCTGCTTCTCCAGGAGGCTCTCCAAGTATTAGCAAGTGGGTCTGAACCAGGCTCTTTTAAAATTACTACCTCTGCACTGGACATGAATCTTGTGAGATTGTGTGTGTGCCCTGTAACAGCACAGTCTGTTGCCTACAATGCTCCAGTCCTCCCATACAAACGTTCTGTTGACTTTCAAAAGCTGGGATGCATTTTATTTATTTGTTTTTATTTTTCGGCTGAGCTGGGTCTTTATTGTCATGTGGTCTTTCTCTAGTTGTGGCGAGTGGGGACTACTCTAGATACAGTGCATGGGCTTCTCGTGGCAGTGGCTCCTCCTGCTGCAGAACACGGGCTCCAGGTGCACGGGCTTCAGTAGCTGCAGCATGTTGGCTTTGGTAGTTGTGGCACAGGGGCTTAGTTGCCCCACAGCACGTGGAATCTTCCCAGACCAGGGATCGAAACCATGTCCCCTGCATTGGCAGGGCGAGTCTTTACCACTGGACCACCAGAGAAGCTTTCCATTGGCTTTCACATCCAGGTATTTTGGGGGCTCACCTTCCTGGTGCAGGATTCCTGGGCTAGGGGAGCCTGCTGTGGGATTGAGACCCCTCACTCCTTGGGGAACACCTCTGCAACTGTGATTATGCTCCTGTTTATGGGTGGCCTACCCAGTGGTATGTAACTGGCTACACTCATCTCTGTCTCTCTTACCTGTCTCATTGTATCCTTCTTTATCTTTTCAGTTCTGGGAAATCTTTTCTGTGAGTCTTAGACTGTTCTCATCTATGGCTGCTCTGTAAATAGTTGTAATTTTGGTGTGCACATGAAAGAAGGTGAGCTCAGGGTCTTTCTCCATCTGCTTGGCCCACCTAGATGGATGATCTTAAGTGTTCTTCCAGCTCCTATATTCCAAATGTCTCTGAAAACAGAAAGATAAGCACTCTCAAAGCTCTGTTACTATGTTTCTTCCTGACACGGCATCCCACCGTTTTTAACAGGTACTTCACACACATAATCTCATATAATCACTACAATCCTGATGGTCAATTTTTACTAGGAGATTAGGAAACTGAAGTATAGAACAGCCTACGAGTAACTGAAATTCAAAGTGTCTGGCATCAGAGCCAAGGCCCATTACCTTAGCTCCCTTAAAAAATTTTCATGTTGAGTCAAGAAAACATACGTTTTGGTATAATGAGGAGGCGAAACAACATTAAATAAGAATTTACCATGTATAAGATACTATAACACAATCATTTTCCTTAATTCTTACAATCCTATGGGATACATTATTACTACTGTCATTTTAGAGATGAGAAAACTAAAAAACAGTAAATAATTTGCTCAAGCTCATACAGCTAGGAAGAGCTGGGATTTAAACTCAGGTCTCATTTCTATGGATTTTTCTTCAGTATCTTTTTTTATTCTGTCTTAACCTGAAATAATTTTTCTGATATTTGAATTGCTTTCAGTAGGACATTTGCTTTAAACCATAAGGTATCTCCACCTGGGTTATCAGAGTACAAAATCCCTTCTCTCCCCCAATTCCCAACCAAAACAAACAAACAAACAAACAAAACCCCAAACCCACAACACAGCTTCAAATAAGCTTTGAAGAAATGTGACTCTAAATACTTACATGCAGGTCAATAAATAAATAGCAAACTATTTGCAAAAATACACAAGCTTATATGCATCATTAGATTTATGCCAGTTCACAAAAAATATCAGAACATAAAAAAACACTATATAAATTAGTTAAGAACTCAGACGTATGATTTAAGACTTCAAAGGATGCTTCTCTCAAGCAGGTCATGGTTGAAAAGTCAGATTTTCCTACCTTGTAATCTAAACCATAAAACAACCATTTTTATTCTTTGAACACTAACAGCACTAATCAAAACAGGAAAAAAGACCTTCCATGCACACTGACATCATCTCGCACACAGTTAAAATATACCATTCTTGACATTTCTGTAACACACAGTACTAAAAATCACATGCCTCAAACCATTTGGAAGTAACTTTCTGACATATTTTTGCTTTCATTATTACTCCTTACACACATTGCTCAGAAAACACTTTGCTAACATATTGAATGGGTGACTAGGAAGACGTAGGGCTGGGAACAGATATATGGATTTTGCTCCTTTTTTCACTAACCCAGAATTTAATTCTGTTGGGATTTTCATAGCTATGTCTCCCGATTTTATCTTTTGGGACAAAATTCTGATATTCCAGCTTAGTTTGACTGGAATAAATATTCCATGGATGTCTGGCCAGAGACTTTGCTAACAACCCCAGAAACGCCATCTTCTTTCAGTAGATTTCATCTGAGCCTTACTTCTCACTGTATCCATTTTCCTGCTAAATATGCAAGTCCCTGGGATGGTTCCACGGAGAGTGCCTGAACATTTTTATACTGGCAAGGCATTTTTTAAAAGGGTCAGGTTGAACTATCCTAGGACTAATCCTGTAAAGAAGAGGGACCATTAGTGCGAATGGGCAGTAGAATAGGTTGTTACCACATTTGAAGCAGTAATAGATATATCCAGTGTAATATCTCCCAATATCTTAATGAGATCTACTTGTTTAGATGCCAGCTGCTAGGGTTTAAGTTATTTACATATATAGCCATTTTCCCTCCAGAAACAGCTGAGTTGAGATAAGAAAGGGAAAGCTAAGAGTGTATCAGGGCCAAATTAAGCAGCCATTTATGACATAACTGCATCTATCTTACTCATAGTCAGAATGAATGAGACATGCTGCATGGCTTTGGAATTGCCTTCTCTTCCTAAATTTCCTCTCATCTAGTTACTTAAAAGATTTAAGGCAAAAAACAGTTATATTATGCTTGTGTCTTAATAGATTTTTGTTTTGTATTTATATGCCTTATATTTTAATATTTTATTTATATGTTATTAATATACTGTGTAATATATCATCATAGGCATGAAATGTCAAATACGAAAAAAGGACAAGGAACTTTGGTAATAAGATATGAAAAAGAATGGCTGAGAGGATGAAATAAGTGTACAGAAAAGAACCCCAGGGAAATGAAACCATTTAACTCACGAGGAAATACACAGGGCAATGCTGAAGTTGGCTCTGCTTCCACAGGTCACTTTTCACCCCCACAACTTTGTGTATACCTCCCAGATTCCCACCTCCAAGTTTTTGCTTACTTTTTCTTCTCCTGGCTTAGAATGTTCTTCTCATTCTCCCCATCAAACCCTCAACCATCATTTAAAGACTAGTCCTAGTCCCACTTCTGGAAGGATTTCCTGACCTCTCCTCTCTCTGAGAAGTCCCAAGACACTAAGTCTGCCAAACCACCATGCATTTAGTCATTTCCCAATTTGTATGACTGATGTTTTAAAGAGTTAACCTCCTTACCTAAAATGTAAGCTCCTTGAGGACTAAAATCATGGCTTCTTTTTTTCTTTTTTAAGTCTTTATTGGATTTGTTACAATATTTCTTCTGTTTTGTGTTTTGGGGTTTTTTTTGGCCAGGAGGCATGTGGGATCTTAGCTCCCCCAACCAGGGATCAAACCCAAACCCCTGCATTGGTGGGTGAAGTGCTAACCCTGGACTGTCAGGGAAGTCCCTTGTGGCGTCTAATCATGATCATTATATTTCCAAATCCAAAGTAGGACCCAACACCAAGATTACTTAGATTATGAACACCCCAGAAAATATTAGGAAATGATCTTAGAGATTATGTTACTTTACTCCTTGAGGAAAGAGGGCTGCATCATGGCAGTAATACTCAGTTTACCTGATCAAGTCCTTCATCTTTTGTCATGTCCGCTGACCCCCACTGACTGACTTGACTGAAAGCAACTGCTGGCTGAAATAGTTTAATATAGACCAGGCCTGAGAAATCATAAGAGGAAGAGCTTAGCTTCTTCCTCTAAAGTGGGAAAGGAGGAGAGTGTGGGAGGGAAATGAAACCTAGCTGACAGGACTTATTATGAGTGCTGCAATTTAGGCTGAGTAGTTACTGGCTAGGGATCACAGCAAAAAACAGAGTACCTGAGGAAGGAAAGCAGAAGAGAACTGGAGAAGCCATACAATTGCAGAGCTATCTGGCACTCGGTAAATATCTTCTAGGAAGTAACAATCACCACCCTTTCATGCATACAGCCCTTCACAAAGTCCCGTCACAGTCACTGTCTAACTGGTTCCTCACAAATATTCCAGAAATCAAATAGTATGGACTTCCCCCATTTTACAGCTAAGCTTACTGAGGTCAGTATATATTCTTTTATATATTAAAAGAAATATAACTTGCCCAGATCTCTCATCTGTAACATTGCTATCTCTCATTGTTTGTTTATAATCCTGAAAATCAAAGGAAACTGATGATAATACAAATGCTTCTTGTCCAGAAAGAAAGAAAAAAATATATCCTTGAGAAGGAATCAAAGGAAGATAGAGCCAGTATATCCTTGCTGTTAATTCAATTTATAAATCTAGGAAAGTATCTTTCTTTCCCTTAATTCAAATTCTCAATCTATAAAACCAGTCAATGATCCATGCTCAGGCTAGAGATAAAAGCCAGTAATAAACCATCTTTCTGGAGAAGATACTACCTCAAAGAACCCATAAAGGATAAATAAGAGTTGGTCAGGCAGAAATGGGGAAGGGCATTCCAGAAAGACACAGAATAAACAAAAACCCAGAGAAGTAGATGGTAATCTTTGTTTCAGCTTCCTGCCTGCCCAGCAAGCCAACCAAATTTTACAAACTGTTACAAAGGATATACTCTGAGCTTGAGATGGAGGGAAGATTAAAAAAAAAAAAAAGAAAGAAAGAGAGAAAGAAAATGAAGCAAACTCGGGATCCTGTTAGCCCCATATCCCCAACCACATGTATCAGGATCCCTGGGACTATTGCTGCTTCAAGGAAATGTTTTCATTTGGTTTGATTTGTTTTATGGTAACTAAAAGTATAAGTCTAGAAGCATCTGATGAAAGCTTGTGCCTACACAAAAACATGTAAATAAATATTCAGAGCAACATTATTCAAGAGTCAAAAAGCAGAAACCCAAATGTACCTCAACTGATGAATGGATAAATCAAAAGTGATACAGCCATATACTGGAATGTTATTCAGTCCAGAAAAAGAAAGAAGGGAAGAAAGAAATCCAGATCCTTGTTATTAATATATCATGTGAAGTCATTCAGTCGTGTCCAACTCTTTGTGACCCCATGGACTGTAGCCTGACAGGTTCCCCTGTCCAAGGGATTTTCCAGGCAAGAATACTGAAGTGGGTTGCCACTTCATTCTCCAGGGGATTTTCATGACCCAGGGATTGAACCTGGGTCTCCCACACTGCAGGTAGACTCTTTATTGTCTGAGCTAGCAGGGAAGCCCGTCATGAAAGAACCTTAAAAACATTGTGTTAAGTGAAAGAAGCCAGTCACAAAAGGCCATATATTCTACTTAATTTATATAAAATACCCAGAAAAGGCAAATCCATAGATGGAAAGTAGATTAGTGGTTGGCAAGGGCTGGAGTAAGGGAGAAATGAAATGTGGATACTAATGGTTATAGGGTTTCTTTTTAGGGTGATGAAAATGTACTATAATTAGATAGTTGTGATGTTCATACAATCTTGTAGGACACCAAAAACCACTGAATTTTATACTGTGAGATGGTGAACTATGTGGTATGTGAATTGCATCTCAATATTTTCTTTAAAAAATATAATTGACCATATTTACAAAATAAGGAAGAAAATGTATGTAAATCAATTAATGCCACAAAGGATTTACTAAAATTTGACATCCAACTGTGATTAAAACTTCTTAGTAAACTGAGATTACAGGGGAATTTACTTCATCTAATAAAAGCTAATTACTACAAACCCTAGGGCAAACACCATACTAAATGGTGACATGTTCATAGTTTTCCCTCTGAGAATAGAAATAAGATAAGGATGTGCTACCACCACTTCTATTCACCATAATACTGAAGGTATCAGCCAGTACAATTAGGAAAGTAAAAGAAGAAAAAAGAAGAAGGATTAGAAAGGAAGAAACAGAACTATGACAGCTTATGGATAATACGATCAAGTATACAACCACAGAAAATTCTAATAGAAGAAAAATTTCATACCTTAGAGTAGGTGAAAATTTCTAAAAGAGAATACAAAACATTTTTAATAGAAAGGAAATAGTTAACAAATTTGACTATATTAAAATTCTATCAAAGACACCATATCATGCATCTATCAAATATACCATTAAGAGCATAAAAGAGTATCCTGAGCATAAATCCAGAAAAGATGAAAACTCTAATTTTAAAAGATACATCCACCCCAATGCTGATAGTAGCACTATTAACAGTAGCAAAGACATGGAGGCAACCTAAATGTCCACTGACAGATGAACGGACAAAGATGTGGCACATACACACAGGGGAATATGTTAAGCCATAAAGAAGAATGAAATACTGTAAAACATTTGCAGCAACATGGTTGGACCCAGAGACTATCATACAACGTGAAGTAAGTCAGACAGAGAAAGATAAATATCATATGATATCACTTATATGTGGAATATATAAAAATGACACACATGAACTTATTTAGAGAACAAAAATAGACTCACAAACACAGAAAACAAATTTATGGTTACCAATTGGGAAAGGAAGGGGGAGGGATAAATTAGGAGTTTAGGATTAACAGATATATACTACTGTATACAAAACAGATAAACAACAAGGACTTACTATACAGTACAGGGAATTATATTCAATATCTTATAGTAACCTATAAAGGAAAAGAATCTGAAAAAGAATATATATACACATATATGAAAGTATACCTGAAACTAATATAACAGTTAAATCAACTATACATCAATAAAAATTTAATTAATTTTTATTTTTTAAAGAGTTTATTATTTAAATCAACTTTATATCCATCAATTATACAATGGATAATAATCCTATAAGAGCATATTATATAGCAATGAAAAAATTTGACCAATATATAGAAAAAGAGAAAAAAAAAAAACAGAAATACCTTACAATCTATGCTAAATGTAATGAAGGCAAAGAAAAGAATATACACTGTATGATCCTATGTATAAACAGTTCAAAAACAGGCAAACTCATTCCTGTTGTTTATCTTCCAAAGGAGAGAGATGAGAGATGCTAGTGTCTGAAAAGGAAAACACAGGGAGCTTAGGAGGGGCTGGTTATATCATATTTGTTGGTCAAGACAGTGGCCACACAGGTATGATCAATGCGACAGTTCACTGAGCTGTACACCGCTGAAGGGTGCATTTTTCTGTATAAAGATTTAACAGTATAGTGAAATAAACCCCAACAACCATGGTTCATGAGCTACATATGACCTTACAAATCATTTAATCCAACTTATTCATTTTACAGATAAGAAAGAAATTGAAGCCAAGAGAAGGTCATAAGGTTGTCAAACAACAAGTGGAAACATTGCAAAAGGAACAAACCCCAAACAGAATATTTTAAAGTGTTATTACTTAGAGAATCTTGAACATATAGTTGGTTGATATGCCTAATATTCGGAGAAGGCAATGGCACCCCACTCCAGTACTCTTGTCTGGAAAATCCCATGGACGGAGGAGCCTGGTGGGCTGCAGTCCATGGGGTTGCTGAGGATCGGACACGACTGAGCGACTTCACTTTCAGTTTTCACTTTCATGCATTGGAGAAGGAAATGGCAACCCACTCCAGTGTTCTTGCCTGGAGAATCCCAGGGACGGGGGAGCCTGCTGGGCTGCCGTCTATGGGGTTGCACAGAGTCGGACACGACTGAAGTGACTTAGCATAGCATGCCTAATATTAATCAAGGAGATAAATATTATTATGTATCCATACTACAGGTAAGATAACTGAGATGAAGAAAGGTAGAGAAACTTACCCAAGGTCACAAAGTCAGGGGTAGTCAATGGTGATAACCTTAAGTGTTTGAACTCCAACATAGCTTCTTCTACATGCACCGGGTCTTCTTCATATTGCAGACTAAGTGAATATGAATGGATGTCATTAAATGCAAATTTGTTTTAAAATAAGTTAAAAGAACTACCAAATCAGTTCTACTGAAGGCATTAGTCTGAACATCTCTAGGATGGGAGCCTTCAACCAGTATATGGTGTCTGAGGACTTAGAAGAATTAAAGAGCTAGTCCAGAGGTCAAAACACAAAAGTCCAAGTGCAGATTCCATTCACTGCAACTATGTAACATGTGACATTGGGCAACTCCTTGACTCTCTGACCACAAGAGTATCAGGGTTGTACAGCGGAGAGGTCTCTGGAATGATAGAGAAGAGCTATAATCCCAGATCAGTCATATTAACTATAAGACCCTGGGCAAGTTACTCAAACTGAGTTAGCTCAGTTTGCTGTCTACAAAGTGAAATATTCATCTCCTTGAAAAACTGATATATTTCACAAACCTCAAAGATCCTAATATAATATGTGGTAACTAACAGGCACTCAATAAATCATAGCACAGTTATTGCTATTTTATAGTTATTACTATTTTATGATTATTACTATTGTGTTAGTACCATTTGCTATTATTTTTATTACTATTGTTCTTATTATTTTAAGGATCAACTAAGATTTTTTTTTAAAAGTATGTGCTTTGTAGAAGTTAAAGAGCTTTACAAACATGAGTTATCATTAATGAAGGAAAGTGTCAGAGTAAGATTTCCCAACCCACTCAATAAGACAAAGAAACCAGGACTGAGGAAAAAGAAACAAATCATATGATTTCGTGAAACCAGAGCTAATAGGCTGGAGGAAATAAAAATGGAAACAGAAGCCTGAAACCCCACCCATCCTTTCTTTGGTCAAGTCTATTAGCTTCTGGTAGTATGGGAAATGAGGCTGACACTGCAAAATCCCCCCAGATCATTGATCTTGTTTATCTTTTTTTTAAGATTTATTTTCAAGAAGCCCCTCCCATAGGTTCATCTTAGCTAACCTGAGCCCAGGGCAGTAAAAAAGCTCCAAACAAGAGGGATAAACACTGACTTAGTCCAGGTTTTAAATCAACTTTGTTAAACTCTTCCCAAGCTTAGGGAATTCCACCTTGGTTGTGAAAATGGAGCCAGAAAACAATTCTAAACTACATCCTACAGGACTTCATAGAATAAACCAAAGGCTCCAGATCCTAACCATAAGAACCAGGCCTTCCCACATGGAATTCTGCAACTCAGCACCAACGATGAGAGGCCCTCAATTACAGCTTCTTGCAATCATTTACGCATCCCCCCCCCAGGCACACACTGAAGCCACATTAGAGGTCAGCATTAGATAATGGCCACAGACATTCTAACCATTGCCAGCTCAAATCTCAACCACTAACACAGCCCACAGAGTACTCTTCTTTCTCATCTTCCAAATCCCCTTACAGACCCAAAACTACCCCTCTGGAAATTCTGACTCCAAAAGTTTGGTTGGGAGCCAGGCATCTGTGTTTTAGAAAAGCATCGTGAGTGAGTCAGATGTGTAAGCTGGTTTGGAAACAACAGAGTATATTATGATGTGGTACATATTTAAGGAAGACAGTTTCATACTCATCCCTGCCACTTTCCAGCTATGAGACCTTAATCAGTTTACTTTTCTCTAAGCCTCAGCCTCCTCAAGTGAAATATGAGTTGCTGTGGATATCAAAGAAAACAAAAATACAAGGTTTCTTTTAGAAATAAAATAGTTCAGGGTTAGAGATGGCCAAGATAGTGGAGTCGGAAGACACTGAACTCACCTTCTTAAACAAACACAGCAAAATCAAAACAATTTACAGACCTACTATCTATGAAAATGACCTGAAGACTGGAAGGAAAGACTTACCACACCTAAAGATACAGAGAAGGAACCACAACAAGATGGGTAGAAAGGGCAGAGATGCAGTAAAGTCAGGACCCACTCCCCTGGGCTAGTAACCCACAAACAGGAGAAATATCATAAATGCGTAAGTTCTCCCTAAGGAGCAAGGGGTTGAAGCTTCACATTGGGCTACCCATCCTGAGGGTCCTGAACCAGAAAGATGAGCCTCCAGAAAGTCTGGCTTTGAAAACCAGTGGATGTTCTACAGGAGAGCTGGAGGAAACTGTGACTTCACTCCAATTAGAGGGACACACTCAAAAGCTCACACACTCCAAGTTCCAGTGCAGAGGCAGCAGTTTGAAAAGAGGCTGAGTCAGACACATTTGCTGATGTTGAAGAGCCTCCCAGAGATGCAGGAGGTAATTGGGACTCTCCTAAGGGAAAGCACTGCAGGTGGCAGCCATTTGGGGAGCTTTTATACTGAAATAACAATGGCACTGGCAAGATCCATTTTCAAGTCCTCCTTGTATGTCACCAATTAGCACCAGAGGCTTTCTAATACAACAATGGGCCAGCAACAGCTCATATCCCCCAGCCAGGCCATGCAGCCAACCATACAGGAAGCATCCTCCACTCTCCACTGGGCTGGTAGCTACCAGGCCTGCTGGAAGGCAGGGTAGGCAACCAGGCTGAAGGCCAGTCCTATCTATCAACACACCCTCAACAGTCATCTGTGCCACAACAGTGGCCCACATAGGGGGCAGCCTAGAGCATCTAACTATGGTAAAGACAGGGGAGCATGTGGCTGGATGCCAGAGTGTTGGCTACATAAGGTTACTTCTCCAAGATCAGAAGTGTAAGCAACACAATGAACATGTAGAAAGAAAACACAGAGAAGTGAGCAAAATGAGGATCAGGGAATATGGTCCAAACAAAGGAACAAGACAACACCTCAGAAAAAGAACTAATAAAGTGTAGGTAAGAATCCACCCCATAAAGAGTTAAAAATAATCATCATAAAGATGTTCAATGAACTCAGGAGAATGAATGAACAGAGTGAGAAGTTGAACAAAGACAGAAAATATAAAGAAACAGATCAGAAGAATATGATAACTGAAGAAAAACATACACTAGAGGAAACAACAGTAGATGAGATGATACAGAGGCATGGATCACTGAACTGGAAGGCAAAACAGAGAAAATCACCTAACCTAAAAAGGAAAAAAAAAAATAAGAATTTTAAAAAATGAGAGCAGTTTTAAGAGGTTTCTGGGACAACATCAAGTATACTAACATTCACATTGTAGGGGTCCCAGAAGGAGAAGAGAGAGGGAAAGTGGCAGAGAATTTATTTGAAGAAATAGTAGCTAAAACCTTCCTTAACCTGGGGAAGGAAACTGACACCCCAGCTCAGGAAGCATAAAAAGTCCCAAGCAAGATGAACCCAAAGAGATCCACACAAAGATACATTATACTTAAAATGGCCAAAATTGAAGATAAAAAGAGAACCTTAAGAGCAGCAAGAGAAAAGCAATGAGCTATATATAAGGGAACTCCCATAAGACAGTCATAACTTTTCAGCAGAAACTCTGCAGGCCAGGGGCAATGGCACAATATATTCAAAGTGGTGAAATGAAAAAGCCCACATCCAAGAATACTCTACCTAGCAAATTTATCATTCATATACGAATGAGAGATAAACAGTTTTACAGACAAGGAGTAGCAAAAAGAGTTCAGTAGCACTAAACCAACTTTATAAGAAATGTTAAAGGGACTTCTCAAGAGGAAAAAAAAAAAGACTACAACTAGATACATGAAAACATGAAAGGAAAAATCTTACTGGAAAAGGCAAGCACCCAGTAAAATGAGTAGATCAATACCTTATAAACCTAGTATGAAGGTAAAAAGACAAAAGCAGTAAAATCATCTACATTCACAAGTAATTAAGGGGTATACAAACAAAAGAAAAACTGTAAAATATATCAAAAACATTAAAGGAGGGGAGTGGGAGTACATACACAGGGTGATTGAAATGTGTTCAAACTTAAGGGCTTATCAAGTTAAAATGATTATATTAATATGTATGTATGTATGTGTATATTACCTCACACTTACCAGAATGGCTATTACAAAAAAACAAATAACAAGTGTTGGCAAAGATGTAGAGAAAATGGAACTCTCATGTCCTGCTGACAAAAATATAAATTCATACAGCCATTACTAAAAGTGGTATAAAGTGAAGTGAAATGAAGTCGCTCAGTAGTGTCCGACTCTTTGCGACCCCATGGACTGTAGCCTACCAGGCTCCTCGGACCATGGGATTTTCCAGGCAAGAGTACTGGAGTGGGTTGCCATTTTCAAGTTTCCTCAAAAAATTAAAAATCAAACTATCACATGACCCAGCAAATTCACTCCTGATTATTTACCTGAAGAAAACTGAAACACTAATTGGAAGAGATACGTGCACCCCAATGCTCACTGCAGCCTTATTTACAATAACCAATTTTTGGAAGCAAGCTGAGTGTTCACCAACAGATGAATGGATAACAAAGATGTGGTATAAATACACAATGGGATATTTAAGCCATAAGAAAGAATGAAATCTTGCCATTTGCAACAACTGCTAAATGAAATGTCAGACAAAGAAAGATAAATACCATGTGATATCATTTATTTGTAGAAACTGAAAAACAAAGCTAACAAAAAAATAAAACAAAAAGGACTCACAAGCACAGAGAATAAACTGGCCATTGCCAGAGTGGAGGTGGGTGGGAAGGTGAAGGAAATAGGTAAAGGGGAATAAGAGGTCCATTTATCAAGTGTACAAGCTAGGGGGATAAAGAATATGGTCAATAATACTGTATGAGGACAGATGGCTACTAGACTTCTCATGGTGATAATTTCATAATGTATGAAAATGTCAAATAACTATGTAGCATACCTAAAACTAACAATATTCTATGTCAACTGTGTTTCAGCTTGGAAAAAAAAAAAAAAAGGAAGGCAGTTTTAAAACTGATCTATCCTTATCATTCAGAGGGCAGACAGAATGAAAACCACAGTCACAGAAAACTAACCAATCAGATCACATGGACCACAGCCTTCTCTAGCTCAATGAAACTATGAGCCATGCCATGTAGGGCCACCCAAGACAGGCAGGTCATGCAGGCAGTTCTGACAAAACGTGGTCCACTGGAGAAGGAATGGCAAACCATTTCATTATTCTTGCCTTGAGAACCCTATGAACAGTATAAAAAGGCAAAATGGCATGACACTGAAGATGAACTCCCCAGGTCAGTAGGTGCCCCATATGCTACTGGAGAAGAGTGGAGAAATAACTACAGAAAGAATGAAAGATGGAACCAAAGCAAAAACAACACCCAGTTGTGGATGTGACGGGTGATGGAAGTAAAGTCTGATGCTGTAAAGAGTAATATTGCATAAGAACCTGGAATGTTAGGTCCATGAATCAAGGCAAATTGGAAGTGGTCAAATAGGAGATGGCAAGAGTGAACATCAACATTTTAGGAATTGGTGAACTAAAATGGACTGGAATGGGTGAATTTAACTCAGATGACCATTATAACTACACTGTGGGCAAGAATTCCTTAGAAGAAATGGAATAGCCATCATAGTCAACAAAAGAGTCCAAAATGCAGTACTTGATGCAACCTCATAAACAACCGAATGATCTCTGTTCATTTCCAAGGTAAACCATTCAATATCACAGTAATCCAAGTCTATGCCCTGACCAGTAATGCTGCAGAAGCTGAAGTTGAATGTTTCTATGAAGACCTACAAGGCTTTCTGGAACTAACACCCAAAAAAGATGTCCTTTTCATTATAGGGGACTGGCATGCAAAAGTAGGAAGTCAAGAGCTAGCTGGAGTAACAGGTAAATTTGGCCTTGGACTACAAAACGAAGCAAGTCAAAGGCTAACAGAGTTTTGCCAAGAGAACATGCTGGTCATAGTAAACACCCTCTTCCAACAACACAAGAGAAAACTCTACACATGGACATCACCAGATGGCCAACACTGAAATCAGACTGATTATATTCTTTGCTGCCAAAAATGAAGAAGCTCTATACAGTTCACAAAAACAAGACCGGGAGCTGACTGTGGCTCAGATCATGAACTCCTTATTGCCAAATTCAGACCTAAATTGAAGAAAGTAGGGAAAACGACAAGACTATGCAGGTAGAACCTAAATCAAATCCCTTACGATTACACAGTGGAAGTGACAAATAGAATCAAGGGATTAGATGTGATAGAGTGCCTAAAGAACTATGGAGAAGGTTTGTGGCATTGAACAGGAGGCAGTGATCAAGACCATCACCAAGAAAAAGAAATGCAAAAAGGCAAAATGGTTATCTGGTGAGACCTTAAAAATAGCTGATAAAAGAAGAGAAGCTAAAGGCAAAGGAGAAAAGGAAATATACCCATTTGAATGCAGAGTTCCAAACAATAGCAAGGAGAGACAGAAAGCCTTCCTCAGTGATCAATGCAAAGAAACAGGGAAAAACAATAGAATGGGAAAGACTAGAGATCTCTTCAAGAAAATCAGAGATACCAAGGGAATATTTCATGCAAAGATGAGCACAATAAAGGATAAAAATTGTATGGACCTAGCAGAAGCAGAAGATATTAAGAAGAGATAGCAAGAATACACAGAAGAACTATACAAAAAAGATCTTCATGACTGAGATAACCACAATAGTGTGATCACTCACCTAGAGCCAGATATCCTGGAATGAAAAGTCAAATGGGCCTAAGGAATCATCACTATGAACAAAGCTAGTGGAGGTAATGGAATTCCAGTTGAGCTACTTCAAATCCTGAAAGATGATGCTGTGAAAGTGCTGCACTCAATATGCCAGCAAACCTGGAAAAGTCAGCAGTCGCCACAGGACTGGAAAAGGTCAGTTTTCATTCCAATCCCTAAGAAAGGCAATGCCAAGAATGCTCAAACTACCGCACAATTGCACTCATCTCACACACTAGTAAAGTAATGCTCAAAATTCTCTAAGCCAGGCTTCAACAGCAGGTGAACGGTGAACTTTCAGATGTTCAAGCTGGATTTAGAAAAGGCAGAGGAACCAGAGATCAAATTGTCAACATCCACTGGATCACTGAAAAAGCAAGAGAGTTCTGGAAAAACATCTACTTTTGCTTTACTGACTTTGCCAAAGGCTTTGACTGTGTGGATCACCACAAACTGTGGAAAATTCTGAAAAAGACTGGAATACCAGACCACCTAACCTGTCTTCTGAGAAATCTGTATGCAAGTCAGGAAGCAACAGTTAGAACTGGGCATGGAACAACTGGTTCCAAATCAGGAAAGGAGTATGTCAAAGGCTGTGTATTGTCACTCTGCTTTTTAACTTATATGCAGAGTACATCATGAGCAATGCTGGACTGGATGAGGCACAAGCTGGAATCATGATTTCCAGGAGAAATATCAATAACCTCAGATACGCAGATGACACCACCTTTATGACAGAAGGCAAAGAACTAAAGAGCCTCTTAATGAAAGTGAAAGAGGAGAGTAAAAAAGTTGGTTTAAAACTCAACATTCAGAAAACTAAGATATTGGCATCCAGTCCCATCCACTTCATGGCAAATAGATGAGGAATCAGTGGAAACAGTGAGAGGCTTTATTTTGGGGGGCTCCAAAATCACTACAGATGGTGACTGCAGCCATGAATTTAAAAGACGCTTGCTCCTTGGAAGAAAAGCTATGACCAACCTAGACAGCACATTAAAAAGCAGAGACATTACTTTACCAATAAAGGTCAGTCTAGTCAAAGCTATGGTTTTCCCAGTAGTCATGTATGGGTGTGAGAGTTGGACCATAAAGAAAGCTGAGTGCTGAAGAATTGATGCTTTTGAACTGTGGTGTTGGAGAAGACTCTTGAGAGTCCCTTGGACTGCAAGGAGATCCAACCAGTTCATCCTAAAGGAAATCAGTCCTGAATATTCATTGGAAGGACTGATGCTGAAGCTGAAACTCTGATACTCTGGCTACCTGATGCAAAGAACTGAATCACTGGAAAAGACCCTGATGCAGGGAAAGATTGAAGGCGGGAGGAGAAGGGGACGACAGAGGATTAAATAGTTGAATGGCATCACTGACACGCTGGACATGAGTTTGAGTAGGCTCCTGGAGTTGGTGATGGACAGGGAAGCCTGGCGTGCTTCATTCAGTCCATGAAGTCACATGGACATGACCGAGCAACTGAACTGAACTGAACTGAGAGATTCAGAAATACCACTGTAAGATTACAATCACAAGCACACAAAAACATCCTAAAATCCTTCCTGTGGAAGGTTACATGGAACACCCTCCTCACCTTCCAAACTCCACTCATCCCTTATCTAAATTCTCCCAGACTCTCCTCTTAAAACCATGGGCAAGTCGCTGTGTCCTTGTCCTTTTTTTTAAGTCTCCCACAGGCTTCCCCTGAGTCTCAAAGGGCTGGCTCAAGTGTTAATGATTAGGAAATGTCAGATACTAAAATAAAGAATAGCTGATGCAAGGCCCAAACAGATTGTGAAGGCTGAGGCTTCCTGGGAGAGGGAACACCTGAGCTTTCCAGAAAGACCCTGGGGGGAGTGTTCCTGGCAAACAGCTTGGCCTGAGCAAAGACCCAGAGATGTGAGCTCAGGCCTGGGCAGGAAGTACAAGTGGTTGAGTGTGGACGGGCATGAGGTGTGAAGCGAGCAGACTGGTGAGAGGCAGGTTGGTGAGCAGGCGAGGCTGGTAGGTTTCTTCCTGCAGGCAATGCCCAGCACTGGAGGATTTTGAACAGGGATTATGGGGCCTGAGCCCACTCTGACAGGATCTGAGGGGCAGGAGAATGGAGAAGAGACTGGCGCGAGGGGCCGGAGGTCAGGATGGAGAGGACGGGTGGCCTTGTTGCACACCTAGGACAAGGCCCTTTGAGAAGCCTGGCTGCGTGCAAGAGAGGTAGGCAAGCACACCTGGAGGCAGGTACAGGGCTCAGGGAGGCCTTTTAAAGGTGAGAGACTTCTAAAGACAAGGACAGAAGGGATGAAATTGATTCCAGGTTTGTTGGGGACCCATGAAGGGATCTGGCATAGTTCTGAGGACCCAGCAGAGGCAGAAACCATGAGGTTGTGGCAGGAAAAGCAAATTCAAGCCCAATTGGGGCAGCTTCATTCCTGCCCCAAACGTACAGAACATTTGCTGCTCTGGGTTCCCCATCTAAGGGTTCTGGATTTTTTTTTTTTTTCTTTTTTTACTAGCAAACTACAGAGCCAAACTTCTGTGCATGCATGCTAAGTTGCTCAGTCGTGTCCAACTCTTTGCAATCCTATGGACCATAGCCCGCCAGGCTCTGCCATCCATGGGATTCTCCAGACAAGAATACTAGAATGGGTTGCCATGATCTCCTTCAGGGGATCTTTCCAACCCAGGGGTCAAACCCGCATCTGTCTCCTGCATTGGCAGGCGGGTTCTTTATCACTAGCACCACCTGGGAAGATCCTTTTTTTTTTTTTTTTTTTAATTTTTTAACTTTACAATATTGTATCAGTTTTGCCAGATTATATCAAAATGAACCCACCACAGGCATACATGTGTTCCCCATCCTGAACCCTCCTCCCTCCTCCCTCCCCATACCATCCCTCTGGGTCATCCCAGCGCACCAGCCCCAAGCATCCAGTATCGTGCATCGAACCTGGACTGGCAACTCATTTCATATATGATATTATACATATTTCAATGCCATTGTCCCAAATCATCCCACCCTCTCCCTCTCCCACAGAGTCCAAAAGACTGTTCTATACATCAGTGTCTCCTTTGCTGTCTCGTATACAGGGAAGATCCTCTTAATTGCCATCAACAAGTACGCGATCAGCCTCATCGATCCCAGAACCATGGTGAGCAGTGACAGGGAAGAATAGGCAGGGGTAGGCTTTTCTGTCTGTATTTCTAACAAAGGTCCCCAAACCCAGGCTCCATGAGACTCTGTCAGCCACCACCATCCTCATTTCATCCACCCTGCTGGCCACACGTCTTGAGAGGTTGTCTATGTTTGCTGTGTCTACTTCCTTACCTCTCATCTCTTCATCAAAACTGCTCTCTGAGTTACAAAGTCCTTACTTTAGTTACCAAGTCCTAAATCCATTCAACTCTTTAGTGCTTGGTCTTTCAGCATCATCAGATGCTACCACCCACTTCCTCCCTCCAAAATGCTCTTTGTTCACTTTAGTCAGGGTGGCAGTCTGTGCTGGGGTAACTGATGCTCAGATGTGTGGGCCTGAGCAGTTCCTACCAAAGGGCCCTACCACTGACACAGGAGGGCACAACTGGGGCTGCTGGTAAAGAGGGCATGACCTCCAACTTCCCCTTCACCCCATGGGCCCACTTACCTGGTTTTCCTCACATCTTCCTTGGTCTTTCTCTCAGGCACTTCCCTGGGCTGCTTCTCTACCCAGCCCAGACTCTGTGTTCCCCAAGACTATGTCTTCTTGTATCCCTCTTCCAATTCCACTGAATCATCTTATTTGGGACAACAGTTTCCATTTCTTGAGGCTCTTAAAATTCCAATTCCAGCCCCATACACCGACAGCCTCCTGGGCTTCCTTGGCTATCCCACTAGCTGGTCCCAACCACAGCCTGCCTCACACAGCAGCTCCGTGGCACACCTGGACTCTACCCTCTGGCTCCTTTCCCCATCTGAGGGCCCAAGTCTTTCATGCAGGTAGTGTCTCTGGGCTGGAGCTGAGGACAGTGAGGCCAGACAGTCCAGCTGTTCAGCTTCAGACTCCCACTGCTCCCACAGGACATCCTGACCACTCACCCCCTCACCAAGATCTCCAACTAGAACAGAGGCAACACCCTGCACATCAGCATATACATGGGAATATGAGGTCCAGAGAAGGAGGGGGAGTAGGTGATGGTCACACGGTGGGATGCAACTCACTGCTTCTAACACTGGGTTCTCAATTCTAGTTTCCCTTGATGGTCAAAGGTCACTGGGTGGACATGGGATTAAGTGCATCATCCCCTTGGGGAATCAGCTAACAACAAGCTATAAGGAAGCACCCCATGCACACTATACGACAGGATGTGTGAGTGGGGTGAGATCTTTGCCCCGCTCATGCCCATGCCACCTCTCCTTCTCTGACTCTGGATGGCATCACTCTGGCACTTCTCCCTTGACTTTGTCAGCCTAAGTGACCACAGAGGGCCCCAAAGATTGTATCAATTACCTTCTGAGTTCCTGAGAGGTTGCCTTTATTTACATGCTGATGTTCACCACAGCCACTCCTTAGTGGGGAATGGTATGAAGGGTTAGGATGAGACAAATCCTGTGATACCCAGAGAGAAACCAGCTCCAGCTCCAGGATAACAAGTATTTTCCGTTTGCTCATCCCCTTGAAATGCATTCTTTATAGAAAGGCTAGACCAGAATGGTTTTTGTGAGAGTCTCCCTAGCTCTCCTGAACTCCTTTCTTGACCTTTCTCTACCATCAAGTCACCCTGAGGTACAAAAAGGATGGAGAAAGTGACTGTGGCTCAATTTCCTCCAAGAACATCCTGTACGAGAATGATGACACACTAGTAGAGGAGGAATGTACTATATAAAAGGATTCCTCAGAGGAGGATTCAACAATAGGGGTCTCAGGGTTGAATTTCAGGGCTGGGGTGTCTTTGGTGGGTTCTGTGGGTCTAGACTCTTTGTGGTAGGGGGTCATTATGTTTAAGTTGTGGGGGAGGTGTCTGTCTGATGATCACTTAGGTACGAACTTGGTTTGATGGTCTTCTTGGGGGATGCTGGTGCTATGATTTCCCTCCCCCCCACTCTTGTGGCCTCTGGCGATTAAACCTGCCCTTTGGAGAACACTGGTGGTTTGGCCTTCCCCTTGAGGGGCACTGGTGCTTTGATCTCTCTCTTGGGGGATGCTAGGGGTCTGGCTTCCATCTTGGGGGGTGCTGGTGGTTTAACCACCCCCTTGGGGTGCACTGGTGGTTTGATGCCCCCCTTGGTGGACACTGCTGGGTTGATTTTCTCCTTGGGAGACATGGGTGGTTTGATATTCCCCTTGGGGGACACTGGTGATCTGATGTTCTTGGCAACCCCTGGTAGCATGTTTCTCTTAGGAGGATCCTGATGATGTGACAGCTTCCTCCCCGGGGGCTGCTGTGATACAGAAGGAGCTTGGGTAGCTGAGGGTTCTTTTGATCTAGGCTGGCTGGAAGATGGCAAGAGTCCAAGGGTTTCCAATGACCCTTTTTCCATGTTAGAGGCTGTTTCCTCAATGTCTGTAGAAGACAGAAAAGACATAAGCACATATTCCTCAATGTCACAATACCCCAATCTATGTTTTTTATATGGTGAACTCATAGTTACCTATTAAATGTTACAATCATTCCCATCTCCCCAGGCTCATTCTTCTGAGCTTCCTCCCCTAAGATTTTGGGCAAGCTTATATCAGGCCCTTCAATTCTGCCTGGCACAAAAAAGTCCATTATATGAGGGTGAGGCTTACCAAGGAAGCTCTCAGAAAGAAGGGACTAACATTAGCTTAAAGATTATATATGTGTGTGTGTGTGTGTGTGTGTGTGTGTGTTTTATTATAATTGCTTCCAAATCAGCTCATATAGAAAAAATGAACACATTTTGCCACTAGACTGTTAAGATTCTTGAGGGAAAGGACTTTGATTTCCTTGCCACTATACTTCCATTACCAGAAAAATATCTATCACATACTAGGTGCTTGTTAATTTTTTTTTAACTAATTTACTGATTTAAAAAAAAAAAAACTGGTAATAGCTAGAGAATTCAGACCTACTTCATACTCAAGACAATTTTTTAAATGGATAAAACACACACAAAAAAACTTATTTAAATTAAGAGTTTATAATAATAGTTTAAAATCATGAAAAACATGATAACCTAAAGAGGTAAGCCCACAATACTGTCTATAGGATACTCACTTTAGATATAAAAATACATATAGATTAAAAGTAAAAAGATAGAAAAAGATATACCATATTAACTCTACTGAAAAGAAAGATGAAGTTGCTGTTAATACTACACCGAGTAATTCAGAGCAAAGAAATACTACCAGGAATAAAGGAAGTAATTTCATAATCAAATAAAAAGATTATCTTATCAAGAAGATTACAATTCTAAATATTTATGCAACTATGAGTTTCAAAACACTTAAAGCAGACACAAATAGGACAGAAAAGAGAAATAAACAAAACTACAATTACACTTAAAGATTTAAATACTTCATTCTCAATAACTGAACCAAAATCAGTAAGATATAGAAGACTTGAAAAACACCATTAACCAACTTTATCTAATTGACATTTATAGAACAGTCTACCCAATAATAAGAGAAGACATATTCTTTTCATATGCACATGGAAAACTTACCAAGATAGAACATATTCTGGGCCTCAAATTGTGATAATAAATTTAAAAGGATTAAGTCATACAAAGTATGTTCTCTGACCATACAGAATTAGAGTAGAAGGTAATAAAGACACCTGGAAAAATCCTCAATATTTGGAAACTAACATACTTCTAAATAATCCCCAGGACAAAGAAGGGCAAACATTACCTGATTTTAAGACTTGCTATAAAGCTACAGTAATCTAGGTAATATGATATTGGCATAAATATAAACATGAATAAAACAGAAATCGAGAGTCTAGAAGCAGACCCACAAATAAATAAAGAAATCATTTTTCATAAACGTACAAAGGTAATTCAGTGGAGAAATGATAGCTTTCTACTGAAGTACAGCTGATTTACACTGTTGCATTAGTCTCAGGTACAGCGTACTGATTCAGTGTTTTTGCAGATTATATTTCATTAAGTGTTATTATAAGATTTGGGGTATAATTCATCTGTGCTAAACAGTAAATCCTTGTTGCTGGCAAACAGGTAATGTTTGTCCTTCTTTGTCCTGTGGGTTATTTAGAAGTATGTTAGTTTCCAAATATTGAGGATTTTCCATATATCTTTATTAGTTTCTACTTTAATTCCATATGGTCAGAGAACATACTTTGTAGGACTTGTTTGTACCTGTTAATCCCACACCTCTAATTTGCCCCTCCCCTCTTCCCGTCCCTTCGGTAATCATAAGCTTGTTTTCTATGTCTGTGAGTCTGTTTCTGTTTTGTATACAGATTCATTTGTACTATTTTTTTTTTTAGATTCCATGTATAAGTTATTCAATATTTATCTTCTCTGTCTGACATTTCACTAAGCATAATATCCTCTAGGTGTATCCACATTGCCAGAAATGGCAATAATTCATTCTCATTTATGGCTTAGTAATATACACATACACACACATATATCCCACATCTTCTTAACCATTTGTTAATGGACACTGGGTTGCTTCCACGCTTTGTCTATTATAAATAATGCTATTAAGAACACTGGGGTTGCATATATCTTTTTTAACTATTTTTTTTTCCAGATATACACCCAGGAGTGGACCTGCTGATCATATGGTATCTCTATCTCTCCAACATTTGTTATATGTAGACTTTTTGATGACAGCCACTCTGACCAGTGTGAGGTGATTTCTCATTGTGGTTTTGATTTGCATTTTCTTAACAATTAGTGATGTTGAGCATCTTTTCATGTGCCTGTTAGCCTTCTGTATGTCCTTTTTGGAAAAATGTCTACTTAGATCTTCTGCCCATTTTTTAACTGGATTTTTTATACTGAGTTGTATGAGCTATCTGTATACTTTGGATATTAATCCTTTGTCAGTCACATCATCTGCATGTATTTTCTCCCATTCTTTAGGTTGTCTTTTTGTTACTGATGTTTTCCTTTGCTGTGCAAGAGCTTTTAAGTTTGACTAGGTCCCATTCCTTTGTTTTTATTTCTTTTGTCTGAGGAGACTGATCAAAGAAAATATCGCTATGATTTATGTCAGGTTCTCTTCTAGGAGCTTTACGGTGTCACGTCCTACACTTAGGTCTTTAAAATATGTTGAGTTTATTTTTGTACATAGTGTGAGGTAATGTTCTAATTTCACTGTTTAAATGTGACTGCCCAGTTTTCCCAGCACCACATATTGAATGCACTATCTTCTCACCATTATGTACATGTTTGCCTCCTCTGTTGTAGATTAATTGACCATAAATGCATGAGCTCTTCTTGAAGAGACTATTAAAGGATGAACTACAGCCAAAAAGATGCAGCCAAAGATGGAGAAGCTCTATACAGTTAGCAAAAACAAGACCAGGAGCTGACTGTGGCTCAGATCATGAACTCTTTATTGCCAAATTCAGACTTAAATTGAAGAAAGTACAGAAAACCACTAGACCATTCAGGTATGAACTAAATCAAATCCCTTATGATTGTACAGTGGAAGTGAGAAACAGATTTAAGGGCCTAGATCTGATAGATAGAGTGCCTGATGAACTATGGACGGAGGTTCGTGACATTGTACAGGAGACAGGGATCCAGACCATCCCCATGGAAAAGAAATGCAAAAAAGCAAAATGGCTGTCTGGGGAGGCCTTACAAATAGCTGTGAAAAGAAGAGAAGCACAAAGCAAAGGAGAAAAGGAAAGATATAAGTATCTGAATGCAGAGTTCCAAAGAATAGCAAGAAGAGATAAGAAAGCCGCCTTCAGTGATCAACGCAAAGAAACAGAGGAAAACAACAGAATGGGAAAGACTAGAGATCTCTTCAAGAAAATTAGAGATACCAAGGGAGCATTTCATGCAAAGATGAGCTCAATAAAGGACAGAAATGGTATGGACCTAACAGAAGCAGGAGATATTAAGAAGAGATGGCAAGAATATACAGAAGAACTGTACAAAAAAGATCTTCATGACCCAGATAATCACAATGTTGTGATCACTGACCTAGAGCCAGACATCCTGGAATGTGAAAGTCAAGTGGGCCTTAGAAAGCATCACTATGAACAAAGCTAGTGGAGGTGATGGAATTCCAGTGGAGCTATTTCAAATCCTGAAAGATGCTGCTGTGAAACTGCTGCACTCAATATGCCAGCAAATTGGGAAAACTCAGCAGTGGCCACGGGACTGGAAAAGGTCAGTTTTCATCCCAATCCCAAAGAAAGGCAATGCCAAAGAATGCTCAAACTACTGCACAATTGCACTCATCTCACACGCTAGTAAAGTAATGCTCAAAAATCTCCAAGCCAGGCTTCGGAAATACGTGAACCATGATTTTCCAGATGTTCAAGCTGGGTTTAGAAAAGGCTGAGGAACCAGAGATCAAATTGCCAACATCCACTGGATCATCAAAAAAGCAAGAGAGTTCCAGAAAAACATCTATTTCTGCTTTATTGATTACGCCAAAGCCTTTGACTGTGTGGATCACAATAAACTGTTGGAAATTCTGAAAGAGATGGGAATACCAGACCACCTGACCGGCCTCTTGAGAAACCTATATGCAGGTCAGGAAGCAACAGTTAGAACTGGGCATGGAACAACAGACTGGTTCCAAATAGGAAAAGGAGTACATCAAGGCTGTATATTGTCACTCTGCTTATTTAACTTATATGCAGAGCACATCATGAGAAACACTGGGCTGGAAGAAGCACAAGCTGGAATCAAGATTGCCGGAAGAAATATCAATAACCTCAGATATGCAGATGACATCACCCTTATGGCAGAACATGAAGAGAACTAAAAAGCCTCTTGATAAAAGTGAAAGAGGAGAGTGAAAAAGTTGGCTTAAAGCTCCACATTCAGAAAACAAAGATCATGGCATCTGGTCCCATCACTTCATGGGAAATAGATGGGGAAACAGTGGAAACAGTGTCAGACTTTATTTTTCTGGGCTCCAAAATCACTGCAGATGGTGACTGCATCCATGAAATTAAAAGACGCTTCCTCCTTGGAAGAAAAGTTATGACCAACCTAGATAGCATATTCAAAAGCAGAGACATTACTTTGACAACAAGGTCCATCTAGTCAAGGATATGGTTTTTCCAGTGGTCATGTGTGGATGCGAGAGTTGGACTGTGAAGAAAGCTGAGCACCAAAGAATTGATGCTTTTGAACTGTGGTGTTGGAGAAGACTGAAGAGTCCCTTGGACTGCAAGGAGGTCCAACCAGTCCATTCTAAAGGAGATCAGCCCTGGGATTTCTTTGGAAGGAATGATGCTAAAGCTTAAACTCCAGTACTTTGGCCACCTCATGCGAAGAGCTGACTCATTGGAAAAGACCCTGATGCTGGGAGGGATTGGGGACAGGAAGAAAAGGGGATGACAGAGGATGAGATGGCTGGATGGCATCACTGACTCGATGGACATGAGTTTGAGTGAACTCTGGGAGATGGTGATGGACAGAGAGGCCTGGCATGCTGCGATTCATGGGGTTGCAAAGAGTTGGACTCAACTGAGCGACTGAACTGAACTGAAAATCACTGCAGATGGTGACTGTAGCCATGAGATGAAAAGACGCTTCCTCCTTGGAAGAAAAGTTATGACCAACCTAGACATCATATTAAAAAGCAGAGACATCACTTTGCCAACAAAGGTCCATCTAGTCAAAGCTATGGTTTTTCCTGTAGTCATGTATGGATGTGAGAGCTAGACTATAAAGAAATCTGAGTGCTGGAGAATTGATTCTTTTGAACTGTGGTGCTGGAGAAGACTCTTCAGAGTCCCATGGACTGCAAGGAGATCCAACCAGTCCATCCTAAAGGAAATCTTTCCTGATTATTCATTGGAAGGACTGATGCTGAAGCTGAAACTCCAAATCCTTGGCCACCTGATGTGAAGAGCTGACTCACTGGAAAAGACCCTGACACTGGGAAAGATTGAAGCTGGGAGAAGGGGACAATAGAGGATGAGATGGTTGGATGGCATCACCAACTCTAGGACATGAGTTTGAGTAAACTTCGGGAGTTGGTGATGGACAGGGAGGCCTGGCATGCTGCAGTCCATGGGGTTGCAAAGAGTCGGACACAACTGAATGACTGAACTGAGTGCTGCAGCCACTGCTGAGTTTTCCCAATTTGCTGACATATTGACAGTTGCACTTTAATAAAATCATCTTTGAGGATTTTAAATAGATCAACTGGAATTCTGGCACCTACACTAGCTTTGTTTGCAGTAATGCTTCCGAAGGCCTACTTGATTTCACACTGTAGGATGTGTGGCTCTAGGTGAGTGACCACACTATCATGGATATCCAGAGTCATTAAGACTTTTATTGTAGAGTTCTGTGTACTCCCGCCACTTCTTAATCTCTTCTTCTGTTGGGTCCTTACCATTTAATGTCCTTTATCATACCCATCCTTGTATGAAATGTTGCCTTGATATATCCATTTTCTTGAAGATTCTCTAGTTTTTTCCATTCTATTGTTTTCCTCTATTTCTTTGCATTCTTCATTTAAGAAGGCCTTTTATCTCTCCTTGCTATTCTCTGGAACTCTGCATTCAATTTAATATATCCCCTCCCTTTTGCTTCTCTTCTTTCCTCAGCTACTTGTAAAGCCTCCTCAACCACTTTGCCTTCTTGCATTTCTTAGTCTTTGGGATGATTTTTGTCACTGTCTCCTATACAATGTTACAAACATCCATCCATAGATCTTCAGGCACTCCATCTACCAGATCTAATCCCTTGAATCTATTAATTATCACCACTGTATAAGGTATTTGATTTAGGTCATACTTGAATGGCCTAGTGATTTTCCCTACCTTCTTCAGTTTAAGCCGGAATTTTGCAACAAGGAGCTCATGATCGGAGCCACAGTCAGCTCCATGTCTTGTTTTTGCTGACTGTATAGAGCTTCTCCATCTATGGCTACAAAGAACATAATCAATCTGATTTCAGAATTGAACATCCAGGATATCCATGCATAGAGTCATCTCTTGTGTTGTTGGAAAAGGGTGTTTACTATGACCAGTGTGTTCTCTTGACAAAACTCTGTTAGCCTTTGCCCTGTTTCATTTTGTACTCCAAGGCGAAACTTACCTGTTACTCCAGGTATCTCTAGACTTCATACTTTTGCATTCCAATCCCCTATGATGAAAAGAACATCTTTTTTTTGGTGTTTATTTTAGAAGGTATTATAGGTCTTCATAGAACTGGTCAACTTCAGCTTCTTTGGCCTCAGAGGTTGGGGCATAGACTTGGATTTCTGTGATGTTGAATGGTTGGCCTTGGAAATGAACTGAGATCATTCTTATTGCTTTTGAGACTGCACCCAAGTACCTTGTTTCAAACTCTTTTGTTGACTGTTAGGGATATTCCATTTCTTCTAAAAGACTCTTGCCCACAGCAGTAGATATAATAGTCATCTGAATTAAAGCTGCTCATTCTTGTCCATTTTAGCTCACTGATTCCTAAGATGTCATTGTTCACAATTGGCATCTCCTGCTTGGCCACATCCAATTTACTGTGATTCATGGACTGAACATTCCAAGTCCTATGCAACAGTGTTCCTTATAGCATTAGACTTTACTTTCACTACATCCACAACTGAGTGTCCTTTCTGCTTTGGCCCAGCCACTTTATTCTTTCTGGGGCTATTAGTAATTGCCCACCACTCTTCTCCAGTAGCATTTTGGACACCTTCCAATGTAGGGGACTCATCTTCTGGTGTCACATTGTTTTGCCTTTTGATACAGTTCATAGGGTTGTCACAGAAAGAATACTAGAGTGGGTTGCAATTTCCTCCTCCAGAGGACCATGTTTTGTCAGAATTCTTCACTATGACCCATCTACCTTGGGAGGCCCTGCCCATCATGGCTCTTAGCTTCACTGAGTTACACAAGCCACTTCACCATGATAAGATTGTGATCCATGAACGGGAGGGGCCTGTTCAGTTCAGTTCAGTCACTCAGTTGTGTCCAACTCTTTGCGACCCCGTGAGTCACAGCACGCCAGGCCTCCCTGTCCATCACCAACTCCCGGAGTTCACTCAGACTCACATCCATCGAGTCAGTGATGCCATCCAGCCATCTCATCCTCTGTCGTCCCCTTCTACTTCTGCCCCCAATCCCTCCCAGCATCAGAGTCTTTTCCAATGAGTCAACTCTTCGCATGAGGTGGCCAAAGTACTGGAGTTTCAGCTTTAGCATCATTCAGAATGGACTGGTTGGATCTCCTTGCAGTCCAAGGGACTCTCAAGAGTCTTCTCCAACATCACAGTTCCAAAGCATCAATTCTTCGGCACTCAGCCTTCTTCACAGTTCAACTCTCACATGCATACATGACCACAGGAAAAACCATAGCCTTGACTAGACGAATCTTTGTTGGCAAAGTAATGCCTCTGCTTTTAAATATGCTATCTAGGATGGTCATAACTTTCCTTCCAAGGAGTAAGCATCTTTTAATTTCATGGCTGCGGTCACCATCTGCAGTGATTTTGGAGCCCAGAAAAATAAAGTCTGACACTGTTTCCCCATCTATTTCCCATGAACTGAAGAGACCAGATGCCATGATCTTCGTTTTCTGAATGTTGAGCTTTAAGCCAACTTTTTTTACTCTCCTCTTTCACTTTCATCAAGAGGCTCTTTAGTTCCTCTTCACTTTCTGCCGTAAGGGTGGTGTCATCTGCATATCTGAGGTTATTGATATTTCTCCCGGCAATCTTGATTTCAGCTTGTGTTTCTTCCAGTCCAGAGTTTCTCATGATGTACTCTGCATATAAGTTAAATAAGCAGGGTGACAATATACAGCCTTAACATACTCCTTTTCCTATTTGGAACCAGTCTGTTGTTCCATGTCCAGTTCTAACTGTTGCTTCCTGACCTGCATACCAATTTCTCAAGAGGCAGGTCAGGTGGTCTAGTATTCCCATCTCTTTCGGAATTTCCCCCAGTTTATTGTGATCCACACAGTCAAAGGCTTTGGCATAGTCAATAAAGCAAAAATAGATGATTTTCTGGAACTCTCTTGCTTTTTCCATGATCCAGCAGATGTTGGCAATTTGATCTCTGGTTCCTCTGCCTTTTCTAAAACCAGCTCGAACATCAGGAAGTTCACGGTTCACATATTGCTGAAGCCTGGCTTGGAGAATTTTGAGCATTACTTTACTAGCATGTGAGATGATTGCAATTGTGCAGTAGTTTGAGCATTCTTTGGCATTGCCTTTCTTTGGGATTGGAATGAAAACTGACCCTTTTCCAGTCCTGTGGCCACTGCTGAGTTTTCCCAATTTGCTGGCATATTGAATGTGGCACTTTCACAGCATCATCTTTCAGGATTTGAAATAGCTCCACTGGAATTCCATCACCTCCACTAGCTTTGTTCATAGTGATGCTTTCTAAGGCCCACTTGACTTCACACTCCAGGACGTCTGGCTCTACGTCAGTGATCACACCTGGATCACCCCTAGAGGGGCCTGTAATCCTCTCCAGATAACAGGGAGATCAGTGATTGCCATCTTTACTCTTTCCCTCTACACTGCCCCACATCACAGGTTTCTCCAAGAAAAGAGCTTGTGCATATATAAAGTGCCCAGCCTTTCGTGGCTGCCACCCAGAGGATATATCCCACAACCTTGCTCTGGTGGCCAGTAGGGCTTGTGTTCATAGGTTCAATGGGATGGTAGCTAAGAAAGAAATAGTTCACAACAATCAGTCCCTCTAGGGCTCAGTGCAAAGGGAAAAGACAGAAACATGCATCTCCCAGTCTTTCCCTGAAAGTGGTATATTTGCATACTTTTAAAAGTTGTTACCTGAGGGTCTGGCTTCTAATCAGCCTGCATCAAAGTGCTGACTAAGATCCTCCCCTTTGGAACACTGAGAGTACTTGGAACTCTTTCATCTTCTGGGGCCACTATGAACCAAGCAGACATCTTTGCCAACTACAAATGTGTAAGCTAGGGCAGGGTTGATGGATAAGGTTCAGTTCCTACACCATACCACTCCTTCAAGACTGGGAGAGGTAGCTGTTTTATCTAATACATAGAAACCAACACAGAGCCAAGGGAAAAGAATAAACGGAGGGACATCTTCCAAATGAAAGAACATGACCTTAATGAAAAGGAGATAAGTGATTTATCTGATAAAGAGTTCAAAATAATGGTCCTAAAGATGATCACCAGGAGAACAAGGCATAAATAAAATGAGAATTTTAACAAAGAAATACAAAATATAAGAAAGCACCAAACAAATCACAGAGTAGAGAAATACAATAACTAAACTGAAAAATTCAATAGAGAGGTTCAACAACAGACTTGATGAGCCAGAAGAAACGATCAATGAACTTGAAGATGGAACAGTGGAATTTACCCAACCAGAGAAACAAAAAGAATCAAAAATAGTGAAAATAGTTTAACGGATTTATTGGCCCATATCAAGAGGAACAATATGCACATTGTAGAGATTCCAGAAGTAAAAGAGAGAGTGAAAGAAACAAAACTTCTTTGAAAAAATGATAGCTGAAAACATCCCTAACCTGGAGAAGGAAACAGACATTTAGATCTAGGAAGTCCAGAGAGGTCCAAATAAGATGAATGTAAAGAGACACCAAGCAAGATGTACTATAATTAATTATCAAGCATTAAAGACAAGAAGAGAATCTTACAATCAGCGAGAGAAAACAACTTGTTATGTAAAAGAGAATCCCCAAAAGGCAATCTGCAGATTTCTCACCAGAAACTTTGTAGGCTAAAAGGGAGTGGCACAATATATTCAAAGTGCTGGGGGGGAAAACTACTGACAAAGAACACTCTGCCCATCAGAGGATTTGTTATTGAAAGAGAGTTAAAGGGTTTTCAGACAAGCAAGAGCTGAAAGACAAAAGAATTCAACACCACCTGACTGGCCTTACAAGAGCTGTTAAGGGGACTTCCTTAGGCTGAAGCAAAGGGGGCAGAAACTAATAACAGGAAAATACATAAAATATTTAATGTAAAATATTTTACATTATTTTAAATGTTGAAAATATATAAAATATAAAACGTAAATCTTACTAGTAAAGGTAAGTACATGGTTAAATCTGAAAATAATCTAATGTTGTAATGGTGATATGTTAATCACTTATATCTCTAGTATGAACGATAAAAGACAAAAGTAGTAAAAAATAACGACAATATTTGTTAATGGATACACAATAGGTAAATTGTGACATCAAAAACATAGATTTACTGGGGGTACAGTAAAAACAGAGCTTTGGCTTTAAAGTGTTCAATTTTAAATTACTATCAACTTAAAATAGACTGTTAAAAATATGTTTTATTTAACCTCACGGTAATCATAAGGCAAAAACCTGTACTAGACACAAAAGATAAAGAGATAGGGATCTAAACATGCCACTACAGAAAATCATCAAACCACAAAGACAGAGAAGAAACGAAGAGAAGAAAGAATTAAAAAACAGGCAGAAAACACCTAGCATAAATGATAAAAGCACATACCTATCAAAAATTGCTTTAAATGTAACTGAACTAAATTTTCTAAAAAGACACAGAGTGTCTGAATGAATAAAAAAACAAGACCTAACTATATGCTGCCTATAGGAGATATTCTCTTCAACTTTAAGGACATTCACAGCCTGAAAGTGAAGAGATGGAAAAAGACATTCTATGCAAATGGAAACCAAAAGAAAGCTAAAAGAAAAAGTTCCATGGTTTCCATTCCAACACAACAATGTGAACATACTTAATGCCACTGAGTCATATACTTAAAAATGGTAATCAATTTTGTTATGTAAATATATTTTATTACAAGTTTCTTAAAAACCAACAAAAATATTATTAAAATTTTATTTGACTAATGTCTAGTCTACTTAATGTGCACTCTCTGTTCCTCTCCTTTTCCAAATCATATCAATCTTCAAATTCCAGTTCTAATTCTTCCCAGGCTTCTTCCAATCCCAAAACATGTCACTTTTTTTTTTCTGTATTCCAAGAACTATTATTGTTGGAATGAGTTCATTTGACAATTAATTATTCCTGTCTGGTGATAGATCTTCCACTTTATCTTAAATAATTATTCAATTATTTATATATATAAATAACTGGGCTTCCCTGGTGGCTCAGAGGTTACGGTATCTGCCTGCAATGCACGAGACCTGGGTTCAATCCCTGGGTCAGGAAGATCCCCTGGAGAAGGAAATGGCAACCCACTCCAGTATTCTTGCCTGGAGAATCCCATGGATGGAGGAGCCTGGTGGGCTACAGTCCATGGGGTCACAAAGAGTCCAACACGACTGAGTGACTTCACTTTCACTTTCACTTTCATATAAATAACTAGATTTATCTTGACTTGATAATAACATGATAATCTTGATGTAATAATCTTGACTAGATTATGTATACTAGATTAAATCTTATCTGAGAGTAGCAATATCCTACTCTTAGGGTCAGTCAAGAAGACAAGGTTCTTGAGCTTATGCCTGTGTTTGATTAGTAATGTATTTTAAAATACTCCATTTTTTTCTCACTGTACTACTTCTTTCACTTGGTATACCCCAGGCATTTCTGTTTTCAGATTCTTCAGGTTGATAAAGCTTTAGACACTGGCTGTGGCTCTGATGACTCAAGAACTAGAGTCATTGTGTTGGTATGGGATTATGCCCATCACCCCACTGGGGAATCAGTGAACAAGGTATTATAAAGCACCCCACTTCACGCCAGATGACAGAATGCATGTGTGGGATGAGATCTTTGCCCCTGACTCACACGTATGCCACCTCTCATTCTCAGGATGGCATCACTTTGGCACTTATCCTCTAGTCTTTGTCAGCCTGAATGATCACAGAGGGGTCCAAAGAATACACCAGTTACCTTCTGAGTTCCTGAGAGTTGCCTTTATTTACATGCTGATGTTCATTACAGATGAGATAAAACCTAATATCCAGAGAACAACCAGCTCTAGCTCCAAGATTACAACTATTTTTCCCTTGTTTTTCCCCTTGATATGCACTCTTTAGAGAAAGGCTAGACCAGAATGGTTTTCCTGAGAGCCTCAGCAGCTCTTCTGCACTCATTGCCTGACCCCTCTTCACTGTCATGATCCTCAGGCACAGAGAAGAGGAAGAAGGGAGCAAGTTGTGGTTAATTCTCTGCAGACAGGCTTAGGAGAAGGAGGATGGGCTGGATGTGGTGAAAACGGGAAGGGATTCCTCAGAAGATTTAGTACTGGGGGGCCTTTCAGTTTGTTTCTGAGGATGAGAGACATCTATAGAGGAAAATGTTCCATTCGCCTTCATGGCTGAAGATTGGAAGGTGGCCTCTCTGGCAGACTCCCGGACAGGTGCTTGGATGGATTCAGAGGCCTTCAAGGTGGGGACCAGTTGTCTAATGTCATCCTCGCCAGTCACTGGTGTCTTGATGGTTTTGCTGACTGGCTCTGGTTTGCTGGCTTTCTTCATGGGGACTACTGAAACACGGTTAAAGCCTGGGTATTTCCTTACATTCTTGGTTAAAGCTGGGGAGAGGGCTGCATGAGTCCAAGGAATTTCCATAACTCGGGAGACAGGATCTATGGATATACATGAAGGTCCTTGATTCTTACTTTTTCCTGTTCGGAGGCTTGTACTCAGAGATTCTATGGGATAGAAAAGACAAAAACACAGATTCCGCAAATGTCACTTCTCCAATATTTGCCAGTTACGTGGTAAGATTCTAGTCATCTTTAAAATGTCAGCCCCTCAATTTCCATCTCAGATTTTTTTCCACTATTTCTCTCCCTACCCAGACTTTCCTATGGTCTTCAATTCATCAAGGTGCTAGAGTTTGAGACATTGCTTAATTCACTTTTTAGCTCTAGTACGTTTTTCAGTTGACTCCTTAAAATTTTTAATATAATAATAAATGCAAATTAAGGAGTTTTATTTCTTCCTTTATGCCTATTATTATTTTACTGAACTGGCTAGGATATCCAGTGCAAGGTCAAATAGAAGAAAGCGGTAAGAGCTGGTATTATTGATTTATTATTTCTTAAAATTGAAGTATAGTTGATTCACAATGTTGTATTAGTTTCTGGTATACAGCAAAGTGATTCAGTTATGCATATATACATATATATTTATTCTTTTCAAATTATTTTCCATGACAGTTTATCAAAGGAAATAACAGTTCCCTGTGCTATACAGTAGGATCTTGTTGTAGTAGTTTGTATCTGCTAATCTAAATTTCTAATTTATCTTTCCCTGACCCCTTCCTTTCCCTTTCGGTAACCATAATTTTGTTTTCTATGTCTCTGAGTCTGTTTCTGTTTCATATAGAAGTTTATTTGTTTCACATTTTAGATTCCATATATAAGTGGTATCTTATGGTCTTTTTCTTTGTCTTTTTCTTTCTGACTTAGTATGATCATCTCTAGGTCCATCCATTTTGTTGCAAATATCATTATTTTATTCTTTTTCATGGCTGAGTAGTAGTCCACTATAAACCACATTTTAATCCATTCACCTATCAATGGACATTTAAGTTGCTTCTCAGATCAGATCAGTTGCTCAATCCTGTCCGACTCTTTGCGACCCCATGAATTGCACCACGCTAGGCCTCCCTGTCCATCACCAACTCCCGGAGTTCACTCAGACTCACATCAATCGAGTCAGTGATGCCATCCAGCCATCTCATCCTCTGTCGTCCCCTTCTCCTCTTGCCCTCAATCCCTCCCAGCATCAGAGTCTTTTCCAGTAAGTCAACTCTTCGCATGAGGTGGCCAAAGTACTGGAGTTTCATCTTTAGCATCATTCCTTCCAAAGAAATCCCAGGGCTGATCTCCTTCAGAATGGACTGGTTGGATCTCCTTGCAGTCCAAGGGACTCTCAAGAGTCTTCTCCAACACCACAGTTCAAAATCATCAATACTTCGGCGCTCAGCTTTCTTCACAGTCCAATTCTCATATCCATACATGACCACTGGAAAAACCATAGCCTTGACTAGACGGACCTTTGTTGGCAAAGCAATGTCTCTGCTTTTGAATATGCTATCTAGGTTGATCATAACTTTCCTTCCAAAGAGTAAGCGTCTTTTAATTTCATGGCTGCAGTCACCATCTGTAGTGATTTTGGAGCCCAGAAAAATAAAGTCTGACACTGTTTCCACTGTTTCCCCATCTATTTCCCATGAAGTGATGGGACCGGATGCCATGATCTTTGTTTTCTGAATGTTGAGCTTTAAGCCAACTTTTTCACTCTCCACTTTCACTTTCATCAAGAGGCTTTTTAGTTCCTCTTCACTATCTGCCATAAGGGTGCTACGTCTTGGCTATTGTAAATAGTGCTGCCATAAATACTGGGGTATCTTTTCAATTTAGAATGTTGTCCATACTCCCAGGGGTGGGATTACTAAATCACATGGCAACTCTTATATTTTTCTGAGGAATCTCCATACTGTTTTCCATACTGGGTGCATCAATTTACTTTCCTACTACCCATGTAGGAGGGTTTCCTTTTCTTGACACCCTCTCCAGCATCTGTTATTTGTACTTTTTAATAATGGCCATTCTGATGGGTTTGAGGTGATACCTCATTGTAGCTTTGATTTCCATTTCTCTAATAATTAAGTGATACTGAGCATCTTTTCATGTGTCTATTGGCCATCTGTATGTCTTCTTTGGAAAAATGTCTATTTAGGTCTTCTGTTCCTTTTTCACTTGAGTTGTTTTTTTGTTATTGAGTTGTATGTGCTATTTGTATATTTTGAAAATTAAGCCCTTTTTGGTTGCATATTTTGCAGTCTGTAGGTTGTCTTTTCACTTTGTTTACGGTTTCCTTTGCTATATTAAAGCTTATGAGTTTGATTAGGTCCCATTTGTTTATTTTTACCTTTATGTCTTTCCCTTGAAAGACGAACATAAGAAAATATTGGTATGATTTATGCCAGAGAATGTTTTGCCTATATTCTCTTCTAGGATTTTATGGTGTTCTGTCTTAAAATGTTTAAATCTTTAAGCCATTTTGGGTTTATTTTTGTGTATGGTGAAAGGGTGTGTTCTAACCTTTGCGATTTACATGTGGCTGTCCAGCTTTTCCAACACCACTTACTGAAGAGACTGTCTTTTCTCCATTGTATATTGTTGCCTCCTTTGTCAATGATTAACTGCCTATAGGTGTATGGGTTTATTTCTGAGCTCTCTATTCTGTGCCATTGATCCATATGTTTGTTTTTATGCCATTACCATGATCTGATTACTACAGATGTGTAGTGCTGTACAACATCTGGGAGGGTTATGTCCTCCCAGGATTTGTTCTTTTTCCTCAGGATTGCTTTGGTGATTTTGAGTCTTTTATAGATTCATACAAATTTTAGAATTATTTTAGTTCTGTGAAAAACTTCATGGGTAATTTGATAAAAATCACATTAAATCTGTAAACTGCTTTGGGGAGTATTGCCATTTGAACAATATTAATTTTTCCAATCCAAGAGCATAGGATATCTTCCCAGTTTTTGAATCACTTTCAATTTCCTTTATCAACTTCTTATAGTTGTCAGCATATAAGCCTTTCACCTCAGTCAGGTTTATTCCTAAGTATTTCTTATACAATTTTAAAAGAAATTATTTTTTTCTTTTCCTTTTCTCATATTTCACTGATAAGTTTAAATAAATGCAACAGATTACTGTATGTTAATCCTATATTCTGCCACCTTGTGTATTCATTTATCAGTTCTAGTAGTTTTTGTATGGAGTCTTTAGGGTTTTCTATATACAGTATCATATCATAGTAAAATGACTATTTTACCTCTTCCATTTTAGAAACTTATTTTTCTCTTTCTTATCTAATTGCTGTGGCTAGGACTTTCAATAGTATATTGAATAGAAGTGGTGAGAGTGCACATCCTTGTCTTGTTCTAGATTTTAAAGGGAAGGCTTTAAGCTTTCACCACCGAGTATTGTGTTGGCTGCAGGTTTGTCATAAATGGCTTTTATTATCTTGAGATATATTTCCTCTATACCTACTTTGGTAAGAGTTTTTATCATGAATGGATGTTGAATTTTGTCAAATGTTTTTTCTCCATCATGTATCATATTGGCAATCTCTCTCTCATCTTGCTACAAGTTTATAAATTTTATTAATCTTCTCAAGAACCAACTTTTTATTTTTTCTGTTTGTGTCTTTTCTATGTCTTTGATTCCTTCTGTCTTTATTATCTCCTTCTTTTACTTAGAAAATATTTACTTAATTTTTTCTTAGATTTTTAAGGTAGAAACAATGAATACTAAACCAATCTTTCTTCTAAGATTTAAACTTAGAAATCTCCCTGTAAGTCCTGCTTTAGCTATACCACAAAATTTTAGCTACTATACATGCATTATCCTTTAAAATATTTTCCAACCTCCTTTTTTTTTTTTAATTTAATTGGAGGCTACTTACTTTACAATATTGAGGTGGTTTTGCCATACACTGACATGTATCCGCCAGGGGTGTACGTGTGTTTCCCATCCTGAACCCCCCTCCCACTTCCCTACCCATACCATCCCTCTGGGTTATCCAAGTACACGAGCCCTGAGCACCCTGTCTCATGCAATGAACCTGGACTGGTGGTCTGTTTCACATATGATAATATATATGTTTCAATGTTATTCTTTCAAATCATCCCAACCTCACCTTCTCCCTCAGAGTCCAAAAGACTGTTCTGTACATCTGTGTTTCTTCTGCTGTCTCCCATATAGGGTTATCATTACCATCTTTCTAAATTCTATATATATGCATTAGTATACTGTATTGGTGTTTTTCTTTCTGGCTTACTTCACTCTGTATAATAGGCTCCAGTTTCATCCACCTCATTAGAACTGATTCAAATGTATTCTTTTTAATGGCTGAGTAATATTCCATTGTGTATATGTACCACTGCTTTCTTATCCATTAGTCTGCTGATGGACATCTAGGTTGCTTCCATATCCTGGGTATTATAAACAGTGCTGCGATGAACATTGGGATACATGTGTCTCTTTCAATTCTGGTTTCCTCGGTGTGTATGCCCAGCATTGGGATTGCTGGGTCCTAAAGCAGTTCTATTTCCAGTTTTTTAAGGAATCTCCACACTGTTCTCCATAGTGGCTGGACTAGTTTGCATTCCCACCAACAGTATAAGAGGGTTCCCTTTTCTCCACACCCTCTCCAGCATTTATTGCTTGTAGACTTTTGGATAGCAGCCATTCTAACTGGTATGAAATGGTACCTCATTGTGGTTTTGATTTGCATTTCACTGATAATGAGTGACGTTGAGCATCTTTTCATGTGTTTGTTAGCCATCTGTATGTCTTCTTTGGAGAAATGTCTGTTTAGTTCTTTGGCCCATTTTTTGATTGGATCATTTATTTTTCTGGAATTGAGCTGTAGGAGTTGCTTGTATATTTTTGAGATTACTTGTTTGTCAGTTGCTTCATTTGCTATTATTTTCTCCCATTCTGAAGGCTGTCTTTTCACCTTGCTTAGTTTCCTTTGTTTTGCAAATGAAAAATGTTTTAAGTTTAATTAGGTCCCATTTGTTTATTTTTGATTTTATTTCCATTACTCTGGGAGATGGGTCATAGAGGATCCTGCTGTGATTTATGTCGGAGAGTGTTTTGCCTATGTTTTCCTCTAGGAATTTTATAGTTTCTGGTCTTATGTTTAGACCTTTAATCCATTTTGAGTTTATTTTTGTGTATGGTGTTAGAAAGTGTTCTAGTTTCATTCTTTTACAAGTGGTTGACCAGTTTTCCCAGCACCACTTGTTAAAGAGATTGTCTTTTCTCCATTGTATATTCTTGCCTCCTTTGTCAAAGATAAGGTGTCCACAGGTGTGTGGATTTATCTCTGGGCTTTCTATTTTGTTCCATTGATCTATATTTCTGTCTTTGTGCCAGTACCATACTGTCTTGATGACTGTGGCTTTGTAGTAGAGCCTGAAGTCAGGCAGGTTGATTCCTCCAGTTCCATTCTTCTTTCTCAAGATTGCTTTGGCTATTCGAGGTTTTTTGTATTTCCACACAAATTATGAAATTATTTGTTCTAGTTCTGTGAAGAATACTGTGGGTAGCTTGATAGGGATTGCATTGAATCTATAGATTGCTTTGGGTAATATACTCATTTTCACTATATTGATTCTTCCAATCCATGAACATGGTTTATTTCTCCATCTATTTGTGTCCTCTTTGATTTCCTTCATCAGTGTTTTATAGTTTTCTATATATAGGTCTTTTGTTTCTTTGGGTAGATATATTCCTAAATATTTTATTCTTTCCGTTGCAATGGTGAATGGAACTGTTTCCTTAATTTCTCTTTCTGTTTTCTCATTGTTAGTGTATAGGAATGCAAGGGGTTTCTGTGTGTTAAGTTTATATCTGGCAACTTTACTATATTCACTGATTAGCTCTAGTAATTTTTTGGTGGAGTCTTTAGGGTTTTCTACGTAGAGGATCATGTCATCTGCAAACAGTGAGAGTTTTACTTCTTCTTTTCCAATCAACCTCCTTTATGATTTATTTTTTTAACACTCAAGTGTTAAGAAATAAACTAATTTCTGGAATCTAGAGGTATTTATGGATGTCATATTAATTTTTGTCTCTAATTTTTCTGTGGTTATGGAATATATTCTGTAAGATTTCAGTCTTCTGAAATTCATCTATCGATGACACTTTCTACATCTTTTTATTTTACGCATTCTTTAATTACTGAAATTTTACATCATTTTTACTACTTTAGTGTTTTAAAATTAATGCTTGCTTTATAAGTGATTGAATCCCTGCCTTTATTATATATGTATATTTTCCAGTGAGATTTTAATTACTGCATGTTTTCTCTTTATCATTTAGTGTCATTTCTTTTCAGTTTAGAGAAGTCCCTTTAATATTTCATGCAGAGCAAGTATAGTGGCAATAAACTTCTTTAGCTTTTGTTTATCCTAAAAATTCTTAATCTCTCCTTAATTCTGAATGTTAAACTAGCTGTGCAGAGTCTGTGATGCCAAGTTTCTCCTTTCAGCACTTTTAGTATATCATGACACTCCTTTATTACCCCGAGTTACTTTTCTCTTGCTGCTTTAAGGATTCTCTTTATTCTTAACTTCTACCATTTTAGTTGCAATGTGTCTTATGTGTGTGTCTCTTTGGGTTCATCTTATTCGGAGCTCTTCGGGCTTCCTGGACCCAGAGGTCTGTTTGCTTCCCCAGATTAGGAAATTTTTAGTCACTATTTCTTAAAATCATTTTTCTGGTCCTTTCTTTCTTCCCCTTCTGTGACCCATATAATGCAAATGTTATTCCACACAATGTTGTCCTAAAGGCAACATATGGTATCTTCACTTTTTAAAATTCTTCATTTTCCTGCTCTGTCTGAGCGAGTCCCACCATTTTATCTTTTAGCTTGCTCATTCGTTTTTCCACCTCATCTACTCTGCTGTTGAGCACCTCTAGTGTATTTTTCAGTTTAGTAATAACTTCTCTTTGGTACTGTATTTTCTATCTCACTCTTAAAGTTCTCACTATGTTTATCCTTTCCTGAGTTTGATGAGCATATTTATGATCATTATACTGAAGTCCATCAGGTGGACTGCTTATCTCAGTTTCATTTAGTTGTTTTTCTGAGGTTTCTGTCTTGTTCATTTGATGGGACTATATTCCTCTGTCTCCTCATTTTCCTTAATTTTCTGTTTCTATGAATTAGGTAAATCAGCTCTCTCTCCCAGGCTGTTGAAAGGATTATCATGTACTCTATTTGAAGAAACATGCCAGGTACACTTGAAAATACTGTATATTCTGTAGTTATTGTGTAAAATGTTATATGCCAGTTAGGTCAAAGTGGCTGAAAGTGTTCAGACTTCTATATTCATTCTTGTTTTATTTTTTGTGTTTAATTGGTATTTTAAGTACTAAGTGAAAAATATTAAAATCTCTAACTATGATCTCTTTCAGTTGTTGACTAACATGTTCTGAAACTCTTTTACTAACTGAAACCAGTTATAACTACAATGTCTTCCCTGATATACTGACATTTTCATCATTATGAAATCTTTGTTTCCAGTAATTTTCCATTTTACAGTTTATTTTTTCAGAAAACATTTTTTATATTTATTGTTTGCATGGCAGATCACTGTCCCATCCTTTCACTCTGTATTCTATTTGAACCTTTGTATTTGAAACATTTGTTTTGTAGACAGCATATGGTTGGGTCTTGCTTTTTTCCTATCTTGCATGAAGTCTCTACTTTTGAGTATTTGTTTCATTGATATTTAATGATTAACAAAGTAGTTGAATTAATGATGACCATGTTTCAACTTGTCTCCTATTTGTTTCATATGTTATTCTTCCATCCTTTGTCCTTTTTTCTCTAAATTCACCTACTCTAAAGAGATATTCTCCTGCTGGCATTGAAGAAAAATCTGCTGCATTTTGAGAGGACAAAATGATGAGGACAGGATACGATTTCTAAACTCAAATCAAAACCCAGTCAACAGTAATCATGAAAACAAGAGCACTTTAGTCTCACAACTTTAAGGAACTAATATCAGTCAATAACCAGTGATCTTGCAAGCAGAATCTAAGTCTCAGATGAGATTGCTGCCAAGGCGAACACCTCAGTGTTAGCCTGGTGAGACTCTATGAGGAGGACCAGACAAACACATGCTTAGACTCCTGACCCACACACTCTGAGATGATAAATTTCTGTTGTACTGAGCTACCAAATTTGTGGTAACCTATTCTGTATCAATAAAAACCTAATAAATACAGAAATATAGGAGGAGGAGCCAAGATGGCGGAGGAGTAGGACGGGGAGAACACTTTCTCCCCCA
Organism: Bubalus bubalis; assembly: GCF_019923935.1. Classification (NCBI taxonomy): domain Eukaryota; kingdom Metazoa; phylum Chordata; class Mammalia; order Artiodactyla; family Bovidae; genus Bubalus; species Bubalus bubalis. The sequence continues at coordinate 99,398,132 of NC_059161.1, read as the reverse complement.
CAAATTCATCAAAAGAGCATTTAAACGTCGAGTAAATTCCACAAAACAACTTCTGAATGCCGGCAGAGGACATCAGGCACGCAGAAAAGCAACCCAACTCTTCGAAAGGAGGTAGGAAAAAATATAAAAGACAAAAAAAGAGACAAAAGAGGGAGGGACGGAGTTCCGTCCCGGGAAGGGAGTCTTAAAAAGAGAGAAGTTTCCAAACACCAGGAAACCTTCTCACTGCCGAATCTGTGCCGAGCTTTGGAAGCACAGAGGGCAACATAAAAGGGAGAAAAAAAATAAATAAACAATTAAAAATCGCAGATTGTGAGCCCTACGGTAACTCCCCCAGCGGAGAAGCAGCGCAGACGCCTGCACACGGCATTAGCAAGCGGGGGCTGAGCAGGGAAGCGCGGCGCGGGCTGTGTCCCTTAGAGTAAGAATCGGGCCGAATGTCCTGAGCGCTATCTGAGCGAAATAATTTGGGCTAGCAAACCAGACTGTGGGATATGTACCACGCGAAAAGCCAGCCCTAACCTAAGACGCCGCCAGGCCCGCGCACGGAACAAAGGACTGAACAGAGATAGCCGGTTGCAGACCTTCCCCCTCCGGTGACAGGCAGCCAGAGCCGGAAGGGGGCAATTGCAGCCCAAGAGAGACGCTATCTATAAAACTGTAAGCAGGCTTCTTTGCTAACTAAAACTTCTTGGGGGTCTGGATGGTCAACATCTGCCTGAGAAGGTGCGCCGGTTTTACACCCAGAGAACCGAGTGGCGGGGAGGCGATAAGTCGCAGCATTGGCGCCCGCCAAACACATCACCTGAGCTGCTCGGATCTGGGAAGAGCACAAAACACAAGCCCAACCGAGTCTGCGCCTCTGAGGACTACCCGAGTGCCGGAACCTGAGCGGCTTGGACCTGGGAGCTCAGCCCAGGGCCGGACTCTGATTGTTCCCGGCGGAACAAACTAGAGCCCGAGCAGTGTGGGCAGGGAGGCTACACGCGCCATGAGCGGGGGCAGACCCAGTGTGGCTGAGGGACTGCAAGCGCACGCCAGTGTTATTTGTTTGCAGCATCCCTCCCTCCCACCCCACAGCACGACTGAACAAGTGAGCCTAAAAAAAAAAAAAAAAAAAAAAAAAAAGGGTCCTCCACCATCCCCTTTGTGTCAGGGCGGGAACCAGACACTGAAGAGACCAGCAAACAGAAGAAGCTATAACAGAGGGAAACGCCTTGGAAGCTACAGGCCATAGATTAAAACCCTGTGGTTACTACAGACTATATAGGAAGGGGCCTATAGATCTTGAGAAATATAAGTTGGACCAAGGAACTAGCCAAAAATGAACTGAACCCACAATACTCACAAAAAAACCAGAGAAAGACCTAGATATATTTTAACTATTTTTACGATCAATCTTTCTTTCTTTCTTTTTTTTCTTTTTTTTTTAAAATTTTTTTAAAAAAAATTTTAAGTCCTCTATTGTCCTTTAATTTTCACTTTTATAACCTATTACTTTGCAAAAAACAAAAAACAAAAAAAGACCCTATTTTTTTCTTCTTCAGCAAACTTCATATATATATTTTATAATTTTTTGACTGTGTTTTGTTTTTTTTTTCTTTTTCTTCTTTTCTTTAACATTGTATTTTTGAAATTCCAAACTCTACTCAAGATTTTTAATTTATGCTTTTTGGTATTTGATATCAATTTTGTACCTGTATTTTATTTATAATTTTTGCGACATTGTTTTTGTTGGTTTGTTTGTTTTCTCTCTTTATTTTTCTTCTTCTTTTTTTTAACATTGTATTTTTGAAATTCCAAACTCTACTCTAGATTTTTAATTTTTGCTTTCTGGTATTAGTTATCAATTTTGTACCTGTAGTTTCTTTATAATTTTCACGACCTTGTTTGTTTTTCTTTGTTCGTTTTTTCTCTCTTTCTTTTCCTTCTTCTTTTCATTAACATTGCATTTTTGAAATTCCAAACTCTACTCTAGATTTTTAATTTTTGCTTTTATGTATTTGTTACCAATTTTGTACCTTTAAGAACCCAATCTTCAGGACCCATTTTTCACTAGAGAACGAGATTACTGGCTTGACTGCTCCCTCTCCCTTTGGACACTCCGTTTTCTCCACCAGGTCGCCTGTATCTCCTCCCTAACCCCTCTCTACTCTACCCAACTCTGAATTTCTGTGTGTTCCAGACGGTGGAGAACACTTAGGGAACTGATTACTGGCTGGATCTGTCTCCCTCCTTTTCATTTCCCCCTTTTATCCTTCTGGCCACCTCTGTCTCCTGCCTCCTTCTTCTCTTCTCTGTATAACTCCGTGAACATCTCTGAGCGGTCCAGTTGTGGAGTGCACATAAGGAAGTGACTACTGGCTAGCCCACTCTCTCCACTATTGATTCCACCTCATCTCATTTGGGTCACCTCTAACTCCCTCCTCCCACTTCTCTTCTCCATGTAACGCTGTGAAACTCTCTGAGTGACCCTGACAGTAGAGAAACTTTTCATCTTTAACGTAGATGTTTTATCAATGGTGCTGTATAGAAGGAGAAGTTTTGAAACTACTGTAAAAATAAGACCAATAACTGGAAGTAGGAGGCTTAAGTCCAAACCCTGACTCTAGGGAACTCCTGACTCCAAGGAACATTAATTGACAGGAGCTCATCAAATGCCTCCATACCGACACTGAAACCAAGCACCACACAAGGGCCAACAAGTTCCAGGGCAAGACATACCAAGCAAATTCTCCAGCAACAAAGGAACACAGCCCTGAGCTTCAAGATACAGGCTGCCCAAAGTCACCCCAAAACCATAGACATCTCATAACTCATTACTGGACATTTCATTACACTCCAGAGAGAAGAAATACAGCTCCATCCACCAGAACATCGACACAACCTTCCCTAACCAGGAAACCTTCACAAGCCACCTGTACAAACCCACACACAGTGAGGAAACACCACAATAAAGAGAACTCCACAAACTGCCAGAATACAGAAAGGACACCCCAAACTCAGCAATTTAAACAAGATGAAGAGACAGAGGAATAGCCAGCAGATAAAGGAACAGGATAAATGCCCACCAAACCAAACAAAAGAGGAAGAGATAGGGAATCTACCTGATAAAGAATTCCGAATAATCATAGTGAAATTGATCCAAAATCTTGAAATTAAAATGGAATCACAGGTAAATAGCCTGGAGGCAAGGATTGAGAAGATGCAAGAAAGGTTTAACAAGGACTTAGAAGAAATAAAAAAGAGTCAATATATAATGAATAATGCAATAAGTGAAATTAAAAACACTCTGGAGGCGACAAATAGTAGAATAACAGAGGCAGAAGATAGGATTAGTGAATTAGAAGAGAGAATGGTAGAAATAAATGAATCAGAGAGGATAAAAGAAAAACGAATTAAAAGAAATGAGGACAATCTCAGAGACCTCCAGGACAATATTAAACGCTACAACATTCAAATCATAGGGGTCCCAGAAGAAAAAGACAAAAAGAAAGACCATGAGAAAATACTTGAGGAGATAATAGTTGAAAACTTCCCTAAAATGGGGAAGGAAACAATCACCAAGTCCAAGAAACCCAGAGAGGCCCAAACAGGATAAACCCAAGGCGAAACACCCCAAGACACATAGTAATCAAATTAACAAAGATCAAACACAAAGAACAAATATTAAAAGCAGCAAGGGAAAAACAACAAATAACACACAAGGGAATACCCATAAGGATAACAGCTGATCTTTCAATAGAAACTCTTCAAGCCAGGAGGGAATGGCAAGACATACTGAAAATGATGAAAGAAAATAACCTACAGCCCAGATTATTGTACCCAGCAAGGATCTCATTCAAGTATGAAGGAGAAATCAAAAGCTTTTCAGACAAGCAAAAGCTGAGAGAATTCTACACCACCAAACCAGCTCTCCAACAAATACTAAAGGATATTCTCTAGACAGGAAACACAAAAACGGGTGTATAAATTCGAACCCAAAACAATAAAGTAAATGGCAATGGGATCATACTTATCAGTAATTACCTTAAACGTAAATGGGTTGAATGCCCCAACCAAAAGACAAAGACTGGCTGAATGCATACAAAAACAAGACCCCTACATATGCTGTCTACAAGAGACCCACCTCAAAACAGGGGACACATACAGGCTGAAAGTGAAGGGCTGGAAAAAGATTTTCCATGCAAATAGGGACCAAAAGAAAGCAGGAGTAGCAGTACTCATATCAGATAAAATAGACTTTAAAACAAAGGCTGTGAAAAGAGACAAAGATGGTCACTACATAATGATCAAAGGATCAATCCAAGAAGAAGATATAACAATTATAAATATATATGCACCCAACATGGGAGCACCGCAGTACATAAGACAAATGCTAACAAGTATGAAAGGAGAAATTAACAATAACACAATAATAGTGGGAGACTTTAATACCCCACTCACACCTATGGATAGATCAACTAAACAGAAAATTAACAAGGAAACACAAACTTTAAACGATACAATAGATCAGTTAGACCTAATTGATATCTATAGGACATTTCATCCCAAAACAATGAATTTCACCTTTTTCTCAAGTGCACATGGAACCTTCTCCAGGATAGATCACATCCTGGGCCATAAAGCTAGCCTTGGTAAATTCAAAAAAATAGAAATCATTCCAAGCATCTTTTCTGACCACAATGCAGTAAGATTAGATCTCAATTACAAGAGAAAAACCATTAAAAATTCCAACATATGGAGGCTGAACAACACGCTGCTGAATAACCAACAAATCACAGAAGAAATCAAAAAAGAAATCAAAATTTGCATAGAAACGAATGAAAATGAAAACACAACAACCCAAAACCTGTGGGACACGATAAAAGCAGTCCTAAGGGGAAAGTTCATAGCAATACAGGCACACCTCAAGAAACAAGAAAAAAGTCAAATAAATAACCTAACTCTATACCTAAAGCAACTAGAAAAGGAAGAAATGAAGAACCCCAGGGTTAGTAGAAGGAAAGAAATCTTAAAACTTAGAGCAGAAATAAATGCAAAAGAAACAAAAGAGATCATAGCAAAAATCAACAAAACCAAAAGCTGGTTTTTTGAAAGGATAAATAAAATTGACAAACCATTAGCCAGACTCATCAAGAAACAAAGGGAGAAAATCAAATCAATAAAATTAGAAATGAACATGGAGAGATCACAACAGACAACACAGAAACACAAAGGATCATAAGAGAGTACTATCAACAATTATATGCCAATAAAATGGACAACGTGGAAGAAATGGACAAATTCTTAGAAAAGTACAACTTTCCAAAACTCGACCAGGAAGAAATAGAAAATCTTAACAGACCCATCACAAGCACGGAAATTGAAACTGTAATCAAAAATCTTCCAGCAAACAAAAGCCCAGGTCCAGACAGTTTCACAGCTGAATTCTACGAAAAATTTAGAGAACAGCTAACACCTATCCTGCTCAAACTCTTCCAGAAAATTGCAGAGGATGGTAAACTTCCAAACTCATTCTATGAGGCCACCATCACCCTAATACCAAAACCTGACAAAGATCCCACAAAAAAAGAAAACTACAGGCCAATATCACTCATGAACATAGATGCAAAAATCCTTAACAAAATTCCAGCAATCAGAATCCAACAACACATTAAAAAGATCATACACCATGACCAAGTGGGCTTCATCCCAGGGATGCAAGGATTCTTCAATATCCGCAAATCAATCAATGTAATACACCACATTAAAAAATTGAAAAATAAAAACCATATGATTATCTCCATAGATGCAGAGAAAGCCTTTGACAAAATTCAACATCCATTTATGATAAAAAACTCTCGAGAAAGCAGGAATAGAAGGAACATACCTCAACATAATCAAAGCTATATATGACAAACCCACAGCAAACATTATCCTCAATGGTGAAAAATTGAAAGCATTTCCTCTAAAGTCAGGAACAAGACAAGGGTGCCCACTTTCACCATTACTATTCAACATAGTTTTGGAAGTTTTGGCCACAGCAATCAGAGCAGAAAAAGAAATAAAAGGAATCCAAATTGGAAAGGAAGAAGTAAAGCTCTCACTGTTTGCAGATGGCATGATCCTCTACATAGAAAACCCTAAAGACTCCACCAGAAAATTACTAGAACTAATCAATGACTATAGTAAAGTTGCAGGATATAAAATCAACACACAGAAATCACTTGCATTCCTATACACTAATAATGAGAAAACAGAAAGAGAAATTAAGGAAACAATTCCATTCACCATTGCAACGGAAAGAATAAAATACTTAGGAATATATCTACCTAAAGAAACTAAAGACCTATATAGAAAACTATAAAACACTGGTGAAAGAAATCAAAGAGGACACTAACAGATGGAGAAATATACCATGTTCATGGATTGGAAGAATCAATATAGTGAAAATGAGTATACTACCCAAAGCAATCTATAGATTCAATGCAATCCCTGTCAAGCTACCAACAGTATTCTTCACAGAACTAGAACAAATAATTTCACAATTTGTATGGAAATACAAAAAACCTCGAATAGCCAAAGCTATCTTGAGAAAGAAGAATGGAACTGGAGGAATCAACCTACCTGACTTCAGGCTCTACTACAAAGCCACAGTTATCAAGACAGTAGGTACTGGCACAAAGACAGAAATATAGATCAATGGAACAAAATAGAAAGCCCAGAGATTAATCCACGCACATATGGACACCTTATCTTTGACAAAGGAGGCAAGAATATACAATGGATTAAAGACAATCTCTTTAACAAGTGGTGCCGGGAAATCTGGTCAACCACTTGTAAAAGAATGAAACTAGAACACTTTCTAACACCATATACAAAAATAAACTCAAAATGGATTAAAGATCTAAATGTAAGACCAGAAACTATAAAACTCCTAGAGGAGAACATAGGCAAAACACTCTCTGACATACATCACAGCAGGATCCTCTATGACCCACCTCCCAGAATATTGGAAATAAAAGCAAAAATAAACAAATGGAACCTAATTAACCTTAAAAGCTTCTGCACATCAAAGGAAACTAAGCAAGGTGAAAAGACAGCCTTCAGAATGGGAGAAGATAATAGCAAATGAAGCAACTGACAAACAACTAATCTCGAGAATATACAAGCAACTCCTATAGCTCAACTCCAGAAAAATAAATGACCCAATCAAAAAATGGGCCAAAGAACTAAATAGACATTTCTCCAAAGAAGACATACAGATGGCTAACAAACACATGAAAAGATGCTCAACATCACTCATTGTCAGAGAAATGCAAATCAAAACCACTATGAGGTACCATTTCACACCAGTCAGAATGGCTGCGATCCAAAAGTCTACAAGTAATAAATGCTGGAGAGGGTGTGGAGAAAAGGGAACCCTCTTACACTGTTGGTGGGAATGCAAACTAGTACAGCCACTATGGAGAACAGTGTGGAGATTCCTTAAAAAACTGGAAATAGAACTGCCTTATGATCCAGCAATCCCACTGCTGGGCATACACACTGAGGAAACCAGAAGGGAAAGAGACACGTGTACCCCACTGTTCATCGCAGCACTGTTTATAATAGCCAGGACATGGAAGCAACCTAGATGTCCATCAGCAGACTAATGGATAAGAAAGCAGTGGTACATATACACAATGGAGTATTACTCAGCCATTAAAAAGAATACATTTGAATCAGTTCTAATGAGGTGGATGAAACTGGAGCCTATTATACAGAGTGAAGTAAGCCAGAAAGAAAAACACCAATACAGTATACTAACGCATATATATGGAATTTAGAAAGATGGTAACAATAACCCTGTGTACGAGACAGCAAAAGAGACACTGATGTATAGAACAGTCTTATGGACTCTGAGAGAGAGGGAGAGGGTGGGAAGATTTGGGAGAATGGCATTGAAACATGTAAAATATCATGTATGAAACGAGTTGCCAGTCCAGGTTCGATGCTCGATGCTGGATGCTTGCGGCTGGTGCACTGGGACGACCCAGAGGGATGGTATGGGGAGGGAGGAGGGAGGAGGGTTCAGGAATGGGGAACACATGTATACCTGTGGCGGATTCATTTTGATATTTGGCAAAACTAATACAATTATGTAAAGTTTAAAAAATAAAATTAAATTTAAAATAAATAAATAAATAAATAAAAGAAATATAATCTATCCAAATGAAGCACAGACATTAAACAGGCTAAAAATAAAAATGAACAGAGTTTCTAACTTATAGGAAACTAAGAAAGAAGGCAGAGGCAAAAAAAATTATGAAAATCAAAGACTGAAAATTTATCCAATTTGATAAAATTATACACTGATCTAAGGATCTCAGAAAACTCTAAGCAGGATGAACTCACACACACACACACTCACTCATATACACACTTAAACAAAACAAAATAAACTATAATAAAATTACTGAAAACCAATAATAAAAGAAGCAACCTTAAAAAGCAGCCAGAGAAAAATGACATATTACCAGTAGATGAACAATGATTTTTTAAATGGAAGATGTTTTTATAAGACTTTTCATAAGAAACTATATGAGACAGAAGACCAAGGATGAACTTCTTTAAAGGGCTGAAAAAATGTATCCTAAAGCTAGGGAGGTGATGAAAGCCGTCTGGAGGCAGCATTAGGTGCAGCAGTATATGCCCATCTCGTAGGTGGTCATGGTACAAGATGTGAATTATGCTTAGTGTTCAAAGTTCTGTTCTCCTCAACCTAAATGAATCTGGGCTGTGGTTTTGGCTTCTTTTTGGTCATCTTTGTACCTTTTCTGATTCTGAACTCGGCCCCACCCCTTCTAGGAGTTGGGGTGAGCCCCTAGAAGTGTCTCTTGGAGGTACTGAAACAGCTTTTCAACACATTTACTTAGATCAAAAAAATAAATAAATAAAATTGGTTTCTTTAAATGGGCAACTGGAAACTCTATAAAAAACAGGAAATTTTTCAATTTCTTTCTTATTCACCTTATTTCCATATCATTTCAACATGGTGTGAAGCTGAGGTCAAGTTAACTGTACTTTTCTAAGGCATTTTAGACATGTCTTTTATCCCAATTTAAACAGATCTTAGAGTTTTCCTTCAAAACTTCTCTCATTCATGCATTCCTCAGCTATTCCATATTCTGTTCATTTCTTCACTGGATTATTGTTACAGGCTGAATTTTGTGCCCCACATTGATATGTTGAAGCCATAATCTCCAGGAACTGAAAATCTAACTATATATGGAAACTGGGCCTTTGAAGAGGTAGCTAAAACGAGGCCAATGGGGTTGGCCCTGATTCAATCTGACTAGAGTAGAAAAAATGTGAACACACACAGAGACACTGGGCAGTGGTGGGTAGAAGTGTGTGCACAGAAGAAAGGCTGTGTGAGGACACAGCAAGAAAGTGGCTATTGCAACCAAAGAAAAGAGGCTTCAGAGGAAACCAAACCTGCTGGCATATTGATCTTTCACCTCTAGCCTCCAGAACTATGAGAATAATCAACTTCTGTTATTTAAGCCCCCTAGTCTGTGGTATTTTGTTTTCATAGCCCTAGTGTACTAATATAACTACTAAAAATCATAAGGGAACTGGAACATGGCCTTCAGACTTCTTACCAGCTAGCAGAGTGATCTAAAAATCCATAGAACTCAGAGTTACTTGAGATCTCTCAGTCCCTTAAGAGATTTGAGTGAATTTGGCTTAAACCTTCAGTTTCACAGAATGAAATCCATTTCTTTTCATTTATTTCATTTAATTTCCTTTCATTTGAGTTGTTCTGCTGAATAATGTTATTCTGCTATTCTATCCTTTTACACAGAAGTCTAAGCATATTGCTGCTTTGTTTGAAACTCATGTGCCATTTCCTGATTGCTTATATGCAGAGCCTATGTTCTTTTCAGCATGCCCCCTCCACAGTTTTCTCCCTCCACCATTCAACATACATATCACAACTAAAGTCTCCTACAGCACCCAGCCCTGATGAGCGCGGCAGCCTCACTGTCTTATACCTAGGCATTTGGCCCAAAGGTATCAATTGCTATGCCTTTGCCAACTTCCTCACCACTCTCTGTGGGCCAGTCCTCTCGTCTCTTGATCCACCCTCCATAGACAACTTTCAGTTCCTTCAGTCTCTATCTCAGTGTTTGGCACAAAGTGGATACTCAATAACTATGTGATAAATAAATATATGAATCAGTGAACAAAAAATATCCATTTCAAAACTTTCCAAGGAATGTCAACACTTAGAAGATACAAGTCCACAATGAATCCTGATACCAGGGGCCCCCAGAATCTGTGCGCAACCTATTTATCCCAACTTCTCGGTGGTCCCTACTCCCCAATTTCAGAGCTCCTTCAACTTTTGTCAGAAACATGAAGGCAGGCCCAGAATCCTGGAGGCAATGGGTAGGGATGATGAGAGTGGGCTAGACCTCTAACTTTACCTGTGTGAATGCTGGTGCTCTTGAGTACTTTTTCTTTTTTGCTCTCTTTCCACCTGGAAGGAAGCAGAGTATCCATGAGCCTCACGGATCTACTACAAAATAGGCAACAATTCAAGGCAGTGGCCAGAAAAGAACATTATCCAGTTAAATTCTATGTTAAACAGAGGGTTTGTAATTTCCTCTTTTTTAAAGGATAACTCAAATGAGGAAAAAATCGGCATAATGAGATCTAAAGACCATGGTCTCTTCTAGCTAAAAATTCTTCTACTAGATGTTCCATCTCCCACCCTGAACTTTGGAATCTTGTAGCATTTTCCCCTCAAGAATTCTCGAATGTCATTTTCTCAGACAAATACAAAAACTATGGCCTGGAAAGTGGCAGTGACTTCCCCAGGGTCACCCAGCAACTACAGGAAAAAACAGGACCAAAACCCAGGTTTCCTGGAAGGTGAGCTTGCTCTGTACACAGCACCCCCATCCTGTGGAAGGTGGGAAGGGGGAGGCACTTGTTCTGAACAGCCTTCAACTCCAGTCCTCTCCCAACTGATCCACAGGGGATCTGCAGTAACAGGCTTTGATTAAGCTTTAGCTATGTCAGTCACTCAGTGGTGTCTGACTCTTTATGACACCATGAACTGTAGCCCCCCAAGCTTCTCTGTTCATGGAATTCTCCAAGCAAGAATACTGCAGGGGATTGTCATTCCCTTCAGAGGATCTTCCTGACACAGGGGTCAAATCCAGGTCTCCTGTATCTTAGGCAGATTGTTTACTATCTGAGCCAACTGGGAAGGCTGTGAGAGTCTATTCTTAGAATATGGTCTCAGGTAGAGGCAGGAGAAGGGGTGTGAAGGCAGCATGAGAGAAATCAGAGGTTCTGATGAGAAAACCCTGTCTCCTTGAGGACTTGCCACATGGAATTATGGGACAAATGTAACTGTTTTCCTTCAAATTTCCATAAAACGATTTATATTTTTATTTGGGGGAAAAATCATATAAAATTAAAAACATATGCTTACCAATGAAAATAAAATATGGCAACAATGAAAACTGCAGAAAGAATATCCATGAGAATCCACACAAACAAATAATACTTTGGTGTCTGCAAAGCAGAGAACACAGTTAAGGACTGACAGCTGGAAGGGAATGTAGATTATGTGGGTCAAGTCCCTTGCTTGGCTGTCAGGGATGGAGCAGGGGCAGAGCAGGGAGAGGAACCTTGATTGCTGAGGTTGGGTTGAACACAGAGAATACCTGCTGCTAACCTAACATGTAATCTCCCCTTACATGTGCCTAGGGCTCTACAAGGACTAAAAGACTTCACATATTTCATTTCCCTGGACCCTCAACAGAGGTCTGAGGGAGTTGCAGAGATGTCACAGAACAAGTCTTCTCTAGACCCAGGACTACAGCCCAAGTTCCTTGGCTTCCAGTGCTCTATGTGTTCATGGCACACCTTCCCAAACCTGGCCGTGAATCCAAATCTACCTGAGCAGAAGCCTTTCATAATACAGCTTCCTGGGCCTCACTATAGACTCAGAAGTTAGAACGTCGGCATTTTTTACAAGCTTCCCAGGAACAGGCAACAGTTTGTGAACCAGCATTTAAGAATCCTTCTTCTAAATTGTCATGCTTCAAATCAGTTCAGTTCAGTCGCTCAGTCATGTCCAACTCATTGCGACCCCATGAATCACACCACGCTAGGCCTCCCTGTCCATCACCAACTCCCGGAGTCTACCCAAACCCATGTCCATCGAGTCCGTGATGCCATCCAGCTATCTCATCCTCTGTCGTCCCCTTCTCCTCCTGCCCCTAATCCCACCCAACATCAGGGTCTTTTCCAATGAGTCAACTCTTCACATGACGTGGCCAAAGTATTGGATTTCAGCCGCAACATCTGTCCTTTCAATGACATCCAGGACACCTTTAGGATGAACTGGTTGGATCTCTTTGCAGTTCAAGGGACTCTCAAGAGTCTTCTCCAACACCACAGTTGAAAAGCATCAATTCTTCAGCACTCAGCTTTCTTCACAGTCCAATTCTCACATCCATACATGACCAATGGAAAAACCATAGCCTTGACTAGATGGACCTTTGTTGGCAAAGTAGTGTCTCTGCTTTTAAATATGCTATCTAGGCTGGTCATAACTTTCCTTGCAAGGAGTTAAGCGTCTTTTAATTTCATGGCTGCAATCACCATCTGCAGTGATTTTGAAGCCCAAAAAAATAAAGTCTGACACTGTTCCCACTGTTTCCCCATCTATTTCCCTTGAAGTGATGGGACCGGATGCCATGATCTTCGTTTTCTGAATGTTGAGCTTTAAGCCAACCTTTTCACTCTCCACTTTCACTTTCATCAAGAGGCTTTTGAGTTCCTCTTCACTTTCTGCCATAAGGGTGGTGTGATCTGCATATCTGAAGTCACTGATATTTCTCCCAGCAATCTTGATTCCATCTTCTGCTTCTTCCAGCCCAGCGTTTCTCTGATATACTCTGCATATAAATTAAATAAGCAGGGTGACAATATACAGCCTTGACATACTCCATTTCCTATTTGGAACCAGTCTGCTGTTCCAAGGCCAGTTCTAACTGTTGCCTCCTGACCTGCATACAGGTTTCTCAAGAGGTAGGTCAGATGGTCTGGTATTCCCATCTCTTTCAGAATTTTCCACAGTTTATTGTGATCCACACAGTCAAAGGCTTTGGCATAGTCAATAAAGCAGAAATAGATGTTTTTCTGGAACTCTCTTGCTTTTTCCATGATCCAGCAGATGTTGGCAATTTGATCTCTGGTTCCTCTGCCTTTTCTAAATGCAGCTTGAACATCTGGAAGTTCACAGATCATGTACTGCTGAAGCCTGGCTAGGAGAATTTTGAGCTTTACTTTACTAGCAGGTGAGATGAGTGCAGTTGTGCGGTACTTTCAGCATTCATTGGCATTGACTTTCTTTGGGATTGGAATGAAAACTGACCTTTTGCAGTCCTGTGGCCACTGCTGACTTTTCCAAATGTGCTGACATATTGAGTGCAGCACTTTCACAGCATCATCTTTCAGGATTTGAAAGAGCTCAACTGGAATTCCATCACCTTCACTAGCTTTGTTCATAGTGATGCTTTCTAAGGCCCACTTGACTTCACATTCCAGGATGTCTGGCCCTAGGTGAGTGATAACACCATCATGATTATTTGGATCATGAAGCTCTTTTTTGTACAGTTCTTCTGTGTATTCTTGCCACCTCTACTTAATACTTCTGCTTCTGTCAGGTCCATTCCATTTCTGTCCTTTATTGAGCCCATCTTTGCATGAAATGTTCCCTTGGTATCTCTAATTTTCTTGAAGAGATCTCTAGTCTTTCCCATTCTGTTGTTTTCCTCTATTTCTTTGCACTGATCACTGAGGAAGGCTTTCTTATCTCTTCTTGCTATTCTTTGGAACTCTGCATTCAGATGTTTATATCTTTCCTTTTCTCCTTTGCTTTTCGCTTCTCTTCTTTTCACAGTTATTTGTAAGGCCTCCCCAGACAGCCATTTTGCTTTTTTGCATTCCTTTTCCATGGGGATGGTCTTGATCCCTGTCTCCTGTACAGTGACATGAACGTCATTCCATAGTTCATCAGGCACTCTATCTATCAGATCTAGTCCCTTAAATCTGTTTCTCACTTCCACTGTATAATCATAAGGGATATGATTTAGGTTATACCTGAATAGTCTAGTGGTTTTCCCCACTTTCTTCAATTTAAGTCTGAATTTGGCAATAAGGAGTTCATAATCTGAGCCACAGTCAGCTCCCGGTCTTGTTTTTGCCGACTGTATAGAGCTTCTCCGTCTTTGGCTGCGAAGAATATAATCAATCTGATTTTGGTGTTGACCATCTGGTGATGTCCATGTATAGAGTCTTCTCTTGTGTTGTTGGAAGAGAGTATTTGCTATGACCAGTGCGTTCTCTTGGAAAAACTCTCTTAGCCTTTGCCCTGCTTCATTCTGTACTCCAAGGCCAAATTTGCCTGTTACTCCAGGTGTTTCCTTGACTTCCTACTTTTGCATTCCAGTCCCCTATAATGAAAAGGACATCTTTTTTGGGTGTTAGTTCTAAAAGGTCCTGTAGGTCTTCATAGAACCATTCAACTTCAGCTTCTTCAGCATTACTGGTTGTGGCAGAGGCTTGGATTACCGTGATATTGAATGGTTTATCTTGGAAATGAACAGAGATCATTCCGTCATTTTTGTCATATTGCTTCAAATAAACATACTGAAATTACAATTCTTAATTAACACGTCCATTTCTCTGGGCTCCTTGCCTGAATCACTGATTTCACAGAGCTCCATTGTCAAGGTTATCTTGCATGAGTTTTTTATCTCTACAGCTTTCTGTCTTTTTGTTTTTGGCTGCACTGGATCTTCGTTGCTGCACTCAGACTTTCTCTAGTTGCAGTGAGGTGTTGCTTGGGCTTCTATGTGGAGCTTCTCTTGTTGTAGAGCACAGGCTCTAGGTGCAGGGGCTTCAGTAGCTGCAGCACATGGGCTCAGTAGTTGTGGCATACACACAGGCTTATTGGTTCTGTGCAGCCTGTGGAATCTTCCCATTCCACGAATCAAACCTGTGTCCTCTGCATTGGCAGGCAGATTCTTACCCACTGCACCATCAGGGAAGCCCTTAACTCCCTAGTTTGATTATCCCTTTCCACCTTCATTGCCTCTCCTCTAGTATTACCTGATGGTACTGGGACTACCATTTTTATTCTTTCGTATGCCATTTCCATCTTATCCCAAGGTCTTTCCTTGGATTTAACAACAGTGATAATAATTATAGCAACATGAGCAATCATGATAACGATGAGAACAACAACTAACATTAATGAGAACTTAAAGGAGCTAAGGAAGTGTCTCAAGCACTTTAAGGGTATTTTCACAGCTTATCCTCACAACAGCTCTACTAGACAGGTACATGAAAGTGAAAGTCGCTCAGTCATGTCCAAATCTTTGAGACCCCATGGACTATACAGTCCATGGAATTCTCCAGGCCAGAATAGTGGAGAGGGTAGCCTTTCCCTTCTCCAGGGGATCTTCCCAACCAAGGGATCGAACCCAGGTCTCCAGCATTGCAGGTGGATTCTTTACCACCTGAGCCACAAGGGAAGCCCAGACAGGTACATTAGAAGCTCTTAAACCACTTCCGCTAAACTGAGGTTCTTCATCCCCTCTGGGAACCTGACTGAGAGATGTTTTGGCCTGCTCCAGGATGCCCATAAGGTGAACTGTAGAGTCACCAAGAATCAGTTATCCTTACTACCCAAATGGCTTAGAACAGTTGTACCAGTTGTTAACAACTGTGCAGTATAATTCAGTGTTACTAAAATCTGTAAAGTCTGAGTTTAAAAAGTATGTAATTTTCAAGGAAACACATAAATCAGTGTTTTGAAAATCTTGTTGAAGACAGAAAAGGTCATTAAAATAATGAGCTCCAACTGACTTAAGTGTGAGAGAAACACTATGAAATGGGGTGGAGGAGGATTCTAAAAATCTGTATGGCTTCCTCATTCCAGTCATTTCTCCAAATGACTTCAAGTTCTTGTGTTCTAAGGAAACAAAATTAGAAATCATAGCTGGTTCATTAGGTGGTATACACAAGCAAGAGAATACAGAATTCAATCAACTGAAACATACTCAAAAAAAAATACCTGAATCTATGTCAAAAGTTGAATGAATATTTTAAATTAAAATGTGTGAGGTATGTGTGTGGTAGATTATTTATAAAAATGATCACAATATTCCTCCCCAAATGCAGGCCTGTATGCAGTATGACTCTGCTGTTCCTCTAATAAGAGGTAGTTTGTTTCTGTCCTGCCCCACCATGAATCTGGACTTGACCATGTGATTATCTTTGGCCAATGGAACATTAGCAAACATCACAATGGGAGATCCTTCAAAAGGCACATGCACTGGGGCTTGCCTTTCTCGCTGCTGAGAACCCAATGCCACCAGGTGAACATGCGCAAAAAAGCTGGGATATATGTATACCTATGCCTGACGCATGTTGAGGTTTGACAGAAAACAGCAAAATTCTGTAAAGCAACTATCCTTCAATAAAAAATAAAAAAAAAATTTTTTTAAATGCTGGCTTCCTTGATGATGAGTAACCAAATGAAGAAAGACTGCAGTCATCCCAGGTAAGATTCAAGAAATACGGATGAGGCCATCCTTGATCACCCAGTCCAAACAAACTGGCTGAGACCAGAGAAATCACTCAATCGTCATACAGAATATGACAAATATTTGTCAGTTTTAAGTCATTAAGTATTAGATAGGCTTTTTAAACATAGTAAAATACTAATAGACTGTATATCATTTATCTCACAATTTCCCAATTAAAATATTTGAATTAACAGACTGATAAGCAAAGAGGATTATGTTGGATAAAATTGCTTCTTTGTGGTATTTTTATCCCCAATTTACAAATAAACAAACTAAAGCTCAGACAGGTTAACTAACATTTCCAAGTTCACACAACAATCTTGGTAGGTAGAGCCAAGATTTGAACCTACATATTCTAATCCAGAGTACAGGCTGCTTAGGAAGGTCCCTGGGATACTGGCCCCATCTCCCTAAACAAATTGACCTTGGGTTCTTTAAAAAATCGCAAGCCAGGTGTAGAAAGAAGTTTTTTACTTAAAACTTTTACACTCTTTGAATTTTGAATCATATGAATTTATTATCAATTCAAGTATTAAAATGAAAAGTTTTACTTTGTAAAGTTTTATTTAATATATCCAAAGAGACAACTTCGAAAAACGACTGATTTAGGGAGACAGGATCATGCAGGGGTGTACTGCTTTCTAATTTATATATTTTTATAATGATTGAATTTTATATAACAAACAAGTTTACTTTGCAATCAATTTTTAAAAACAAAAATGTTAGAGAAGTTTATAGTACATACATGAAGCAGGATAGTATAAAAGTGAAGTGAAGTCGCTCAGTCGTGTCTGACTCTTAGCGACCCCATGGACTGCAGCCCACCAGGCTCCTCTGTCCATGGTATTTTCCAGGCAAGAGTACTGGAGTGGGGTGCCATTGCCTTCTCCGGGGCAGGACAGTATGGGGACAGACAAATGGAGAGGCTTCACCTATACCAAGGGACCTGCCTTTTCGGTAGGTGACCCTACCAAAAGCTGCCCAAGGCACCAAGGAAGAATGGGTAAGCAGTTTTACACTGACATAATACAGCCTCAATACAGTTCTGGCCCTATGAGACTGTGCCCTTGGCTCTGATCACCTCGCACCTGCTCCTGACCCTGACCAAGTCAGAAACAAGGGCTAGGGAGGCTGGAGGGATGGAGAAAGCAACCTAAAATATTTAGTTTTCTGTGCCTAAAGTTTTAACATTCAATGCAGTTAAGAGTTTGGGTTATTTTGGACTAGACACTTTGATCCTGAATTGAGACTTTTTGGTCACTAACTGGTACTTTAAAAAACTTTTGCAGGGAAGACACAGTCTGTGTCTCTCCATGCCTAAGATACTCACCAGACACTGGTGGAGACTCCCCACAGTGAAGCGGACAGGAGAAGCCCCAGGGGTGATCAGGTACTAGGTAGGGAGGAGTAGGGGAGGTCTAGGCCAGAGGACTGTCAAGGCTGATGGGCTGCTGGGGGACAACGAGACCTGGGTGGTAGGGGTGCAGTTCAGGCACTGGAAGAGGAAGGCTTGCTTGGTGGGGAGCAGGAAGGATCCTTAGGGGTTCAGACACCATTAGCAGAAGTACCTGAGGTTCCCCTTATACTTGTCCCCAGGGAGACCCCTGGGGCCCCAGGCCTGGTCCCTTGCCCTCAGGGGCTTCCTCCGACCTCTGGTGCCCTCTCCACCTTCTCAGCCAAACGCTCTGCACTGTGGGGCATCATCCACCTCCAGGGAACCCTCTACCCTTCAAGGCCCCCTCCACCCAGGGAGGTCCTTTAAGCATGAGACAGAGTGGGGAGAAGAAAAGGATGGGCAGGCTGGAAGCAGCTCCCATGGGGTTTGAGGAGCAGGAAACTGTCTGGTGTTCCCCTACCCACTCAGCCCTAGGAACCTCCTGAGGCACCATGCCCAGCCTTCTGCCCTCCAGGGCCTGGTTTCCTAGTCCCTCTGGACAGTCCTGTGAGGTCCCCCTCATCCCTCCAGGGGCCCGATCAACCCTCTGGACCAGGGCTTCCACCCTCTAAGACCCCCGCCCCTGCCCTTCAGGGCCCTCTCTTCCCTCTGGGGCCCTTTCCTTCCTCAGGGTTAAGCCGTCCGCCCTCTGGAGCCCTCTTGGTACCCTCAGCCCACATAGGTCTGGCAGGCACAGGAAGGAGGGAAGAGGAGAGGGAGCCATTCCTGAAGGGGGAGTGTCCCTCAGGATGTGGAGGAGCAAGAACTTGTCTAGTGTTCCCCTACCTCCTCAGCCCAGGGAGTCTCCTGGGGACCCAGGCCTGATCCTCCACACCTCAAAATTGGAGGCATAGAATAGGCTCCCTTAGCTGGGTGGAGCGGGGGATGGTCCCCACCCCTACCCAGCACTTTTGGAGGCAAGGGTCCTGAATAAGGATGTTCAGTCAGTTCAGTTCAGTTCAGTCACTCAGTCGTGTCCGACTCTTTGCAACCCCGTGAATCACAGCATGCCAGGCCTCCCTGTCCATCACCAACTCCTGGAGTTCACTCAAACTCATGTCCATTGAGTCAGTGATGCCATCCAGCCATCTCATCCTCTGTCGTCCCCTTCTCCTGCTGCCCCCAATCTCTCCCAGCATCAGGGTCTTTTCCAATGAGTCAGCTCTTCACATGAGGTGGCAAAAGTATTGGAGTTTCAGCTTTAGCATCAGTCCTTCCAATGAACACCCAGGACTGATCACCTTTAGGATGAACTGGCTGGATCTTCTTGCAGTCCAAGGGACTCTCAAGAGTCTTCTCCAACACCACAGTTCAAAAACATCAATTCTTCAGTGCTCAGCTTTCTTCACAGTCCAATTCTCACATCCATACATGATCACAGGAAAAACCATAGCCTTGACTAGACCTTTGTTGGCAAAGTAATGTCGCTGCTTTTAAATATGTTATCTAGGTTGGTCATAACTTTCGTTCCAAGGAGTAAGCGTCTTTTAATTTCATGGCTGCAATCACCATCTGCAGTGATTTTGGAGCCCCAAAAAAATAAAGTCTGACACAGTTTGCACTGTTTCCCCATCTATTTCCCATGAAGTGATGGGACCAGATGCCATGAACTTCGTTTTCTGAATGTTGAGCTTTAAGCCAACATTTTTACTCTCCTCCTTCACTTTCATCAAGAGGCTTTTGAGTTCCTCTTCACTTTCTGCCATAAGGGTGGTGTCATCTGTATATCTGAGGTAACTGATATTTCTCCCAGCAATCTTGATTCTAGCTTGTGCTTCCTCCAGCCCAGCGTTTCTCATGATGTACTCTGCATATAAATTAAATAAGCAGGGTGACAATATACAGCCTTGACATACTCCTTTTCCTATTTGGAACCAGTCTGTTGTTCCATGTCCAGTTCTAACTGTTGCTTCCTGACCTGCATATAGGTTTCTCAAGAGGCAGGTCAGGAGGTCTGGTATTCCCATCTCTTTCAGAATTTTCCGCAGTTAATTGTGATCCACACAGTCAAAGGCTTTTGGCATAGTCAATAAAGCAGAAATAGATGTTTTTCTGGAACTCTCTTGCTTTTTTGATGATCCAGTGGATGTTGGCAATTTGGTCTCTGGTTCCTCTGCCTTTTCTAAAACCAGCTTGAACATCTGGAAACTAATGGTTCACATATTGCTGAAGCCTGGCTTGGAGAATTTTGAGCTTTACTTTACTAGCGTGTGAAATGAGTGCAATTGTACGGTAGTTTCAGCATTCTTTGGCATTGACTTTCTTTGGGAGTGGAAGGAAAACTGACCTTTTGCAGTCCTGTGGCCACTGCTGAGTTTTCCCAATTTGCTGGCATATTGAGTGCAGCACTTTCACAGCATCATCTTTCAGGATTTGAAAGAGCTCAATTGGAATTCCATCACCTCCACTAGCTTTGTTCATAGTGATGCTTTCTAAGGCCCACTTGATTTCACATTCCAGGATGTCTGGCTCTAGGTGAGTGATCACACCATCGTGATTATCTGGGTCATGCAGCTCTTTTTTGTACAGTTCTTCTGTGTACTCCTGCCACCGCTTCTTAATATCTTCTGCTTCTGATAGGTCCATACCATTTCTGTCCTTTATCGAGCCCATCTTTGCATGAAATGTTCCCTTGGTATCTCTAATTTTCTTGAAGAGATCTCTAGTCTTTCCCATTCTGTTGTTTTCCTCTGTTTCTTTGCATTGATCGCTGAAGAAGGCTTTCGTATCTCTCCTTGCTATTCTTTGGAACTCTGCATTCCGATGCTTATATCTTTCCTTTCATCCTTTGCTTTGTGCTTCTCTTCTTTTCACAGCTATTTGTAAGGCCTCCTCAGACAGCCATTTTGCTTTTGCATTTATTTTCCACGGGGATGGTCTGGATCCCTGTCTCCTGTACAATGTCATGAACCTCATTCCATAGTTCATTAGGCACTCTGTCTATCAGATCTAGTCCCTTAAATCTATTTCTCACTTCCACTGTATAATCATAAGGGATTTGATTTAGGTCATACCTGAATGGTCTAGTGGTTTTCCCCACTTTCTTCAATCTACCTAAATCTCACTCCAGCTGTTGTGCCACTGCTTAAACCCTTCCCAACCTAAGCCCCACCCTTTACAGCCCAGGATTTTTCTGCCTTTTTTTTTTCCCTGTTGTTGTTGTTTGGGGTTTTTTTTTTTGAAGAAAAACAAATAAAAGGAGTCCAGATTGGAAAAAAAGAAGTAAAACTCTCTTCCTTTGCAGATGATATGATACTATACATAGAAAATCCTAAAGATGCCCCCAGAAAATTACTAGAGCTAATCAATGGACATAGTAAAATGGCAGGATATAAAATTTATACATACAAATTCCTTGCATTAATATACACTAACAATGAAAAATCAAAAAAAGAAATTAAGGAAACAAGCCCATTTACCATTGTAACAAAAATAATCAAATACCTAGGAATAAAACCTAAAGAGACAAGAGATCTGTATGCAGAAAACTATGAGACACTGATGAAAGAACTTGAAGATGGCACAGATGAAAAGATATACCATGCTCCTGGATTAGAAGAATTAATATTGTGTAAATGACAAAAGCAATCTACAGAGTCAAACAGTCCCTATCAAACTACCAATGTACTCCTCACATAACTAGAGCAAAAAAATTCATAATTTGTATGGAAACACAAAAGATCCCAAACAGTGAAAATAATCTTCAGAAAGAAAAATGGAGCTGGAAGAATCAACCTTTCTGACTTCAGACTATACTACAAACCTACAGTCATCCAGACAAAGATGGTACTGGCACAAAAACAGAAATACAGACCAATGGAACAAGATAAAAAGGCCAGAGATAAACTCATGCATCTGTGGTCACCTTATCTTTGAAATAAGAGGCAAGAATATACAATGAAGAAAACACAATCTCTTCAGTAAGTGGTACTGGGAAAGCTGGACAGCTACATGTAAAAGAAAGAAACTGGAACACCACCTACCTAACCCTATACACAAAAAATAAACTCAAAATTGATTCAAGATTTAAATACAAGGCCAGAAACTGTAAAGCTCCTAGAGAATAACATCCACGGCACACTCCTTGACATAAATCACAGCAAGATCCTCTGTGAACCACCTCCTAGAATAATGGAAATAAAAACAAAAATAAACAAATGGGGTCTAATTAAACTTACAAGATTTTTTTAAAGCAAAGGAAACTGTAAATAAAAAGACAACCCTCAGAATGGGATAAAATAATAGAAAATGAATCAACTGACATAAATCTCCAAAACATATAAGCAGCTTATACAGATCAATACCAGAGAAACAAACAACCCAACTAAAAAATAAGCAGAAGACATAAACAGACATTTCTCCAAAGAAGACATACAGATGGTTATTAAACACATAAAAAGATGCTCAACAATTCTCATTATTAGAGAAATGCAAATCAATACTACAATGGGGTATCACCTCAAACCAGTCAGAAGGGCTATCATCAAACTATAAATGTTAGAGAGGGTGTGAAGCAAAGAAAACCCTCTTGCACTGTTGGTAGGAATATAAATTGGTACAGGCACTATGGAGAACAGCATGTAGATTCCTTAAAAAACTAGGAATAAAACTACCACATGAACCAATAATCTCACTACTGGGCATACAGCCTGAGAAAAACCACAATTGAAAAAGATACAGGTACCCCAATGTTCATCACAGCACTATTTATAATGATAGGACAGGGAACCAACCTAGATGTCCATCAATAGATGAATGGATAAAGAAGTTGTGGTACATACATACAATGGACTATTACTCAGCCATAAAAAGGAACGGATTTGAGTCAGTTCTAATGAGGTGAATGAACCAAGGGTCTATTATACAGAGTGAAGTAAGTCAGAAGGAGAAAAACAAATACCATATATTAATGCATATATATATATATATATGGAATCTAGAAAGATGGTACTGATGAACCTATTTGCAGAGCAGCAATGGAGACACAGACATACAGATTTATGGACACAGTGGGGGAAGGGGAGAAAGGGACAAATTGAAAGAGTTGAAACATTACCATATGTAAAATAGACAGCCAGTGGAATTTGCTATATGACACAGGGAGCTCAAATCCGGTGCTCTGTTATAATCTAGAGGGCTGGGATGGGGTGAGAGGTGGGAAGGAGGTTCCAGAGGGAGGGGACATATGCATACCTATGGCTGATTCATGCTGATGTATGGAAGAAACTAACACAATATTGTAAAGCAATTATCATCCATTTAAAAATAAATTTAAGTAAAAAAATAAAATATATCAGTCAGGATAGTTTAAAGTACATCTCAGTAATAAACCAAGACAAAAATTTCAATGAAAAAAGTCTACAACAAATTCTGGAGAGGATGTGGAGAAAAGGCAACCTTCTTGCACTGTTGGTGAGAATGTAAACTGACACAGCCACTATGGAGAACAATATGGAGATTCCTTAAAAAACTAGGATTAAGACTACCATATGATCCAGCAATTGCACTACAAGGCATATACCAAATTCAAAACCTGACAAAATCATAATTCAAAAAGACACACGTACCCCAGTGTTCACTGTAGCACTATTTGTAATAGCTGGGACATGGAAGCAATCTAGATGTCCATCAACAAATGAATGGATGAACAATGGAACATTACTGTACCATAAAATGGAATACATTTGAGTCAGTTGTAGTGAGGCAGATGAACCTAGAGCCTATTATTATTATACAGAGTGAAATAAGTCAGATAGAAAAAAACAAATATATGATAAAAAAACAAATATCATATATTAATGCATACACATGGAATCTAGAAAAGTGGTACTGATGAATCTATCTGCAGGGCAGGAATAGAGGTGCAGAAATAGAGAACACATTTGTGGACACAGTGGGGGAACGGGAGGGTGGGATGAATGAGAAAGCAACACTTAAACATATATATTACCATGTAAGACAGATAACTAATGATGGGAAGTTGCTGTAAAACAGAGGGTTCTCAATCCAGTGCTCTGTGACAACCTAGAAGGGTGGGGTGGGGTGGGGTAGTAGGTGAGAGGGATGTCCAAGAGGGAGGGGACATATGCATATTTATGGCTTGATTCACACTGTTGTATAAAAGAAACCAACACAACATTGCAAAGCAATTATCCTCCAATTAAAAAAAAAATAACCTAAGAGTGACTAAAAAAGCTTTGGGATCTAAGTGAGATCTCATTCAGGGGAAGGGAAAGACCTAGCTCAGAGCAATTTAAACAGTCAGTGGAGAGAAACTGTTTTCTGATGCTGACTGTCCCACTCAGTCTACATAGTCTATACCAATTAGAAAAACAGGCTCTTCAGTCGTTAAGTGGTTAGGTAAGGTTCTCTCCACAAGTAATAAGTGAAGGGATTTACCTGGGATTACAACTCAAGACTTCAGGCCCTCAATTCTCTGGCCATAAGCAATAGCAGGACAGAAGAGAAAATCAAACTAGGTGGCTGGACACTTGCTCATCTTTTCAAAAGCATTTTGCTTAGGACACACAGTGCTTACTTTGGAGTCAAATACACTGGGTTTGCTCCCCACACCTCATGCCACTGTCATTGTTGCTGTGCCTTCAGGAAAGTGAGGCTGCAGTAACACACCTCTGGAGTCAGACCTCATTCTGAATCTTGCATCATGTGAAGCTTCATAATCTCCACACAGATACTCCCAGTGGCTAACTCAGAGGTTTAAAAACTACATAATCCATGAAAGGCACATTGTGAGGATTCAATAAACAGTCATTATTATACCAATATTAATTTCCCCCTGAAAATCACAGAAGGATCTGAGTGAGAGAAGGGAGAATGGCACATCTCCAATCTCACATAAGCCTCTGTCTTAAGTAGCTACCCTGGGGAGTGTATAATGGACAATGTCGGGGCTGGTGGGGAACAGAGACTCCTATTGTACCAGACTTGGAAGGACAATCTAGACAACCAGCTCACCATGAAATAGGAAGGCTGAGTCATCTCATTCAGGACCTGAATGTTGTCTGTGGTCACGGAGGGAATCCTGGAGCACCAGGCCAGTGAGAAGAGCCAAGGTTCATTGACAAGGTATAAGTTGATACTGATGTTAGCTGCTCTATATTCTCTAGGGAAAATAAAAAGAACCCACAGGAGATTCAGAGTTAATCTCACTCTCATCACCTAAGAGGGAAACAGTCACTATATCTGAGAAAGGATGTTGCCTACATCACCAGAAGTAGGTGAGAGTAGGACAACCTATGATATGACAGGCAGAATTAGCTCATATTGCGATGAGATAAAGGACTGCATTTAATACCTTTGCTACTATGCCAGCAGTAGTATTTTAGTAAATTGGCTTTCTTAAGGAAAGAAAAATGGAGGAGGGAAGAAAGGAGGGGAGGGAGGGAGGAAGGAAGGAAGGGGGGTGGGCAGGGAAAAAAAGGAAAGCCCTAACAAATTCCTAATGGAACTTGTCAATTTCCATGGTATAAATACTCACAATTTGCTCCCATAAGCTGATATGCACCAGTTCCAGTACACTATTGGGCAGCACACGTACTGACTTCCATCAGAGCACTTACCGTCCTCTACTCTATGTGCCTTCCTATCAACCTTCTCTACTTAACTGTAAGCAAATTAAAAGCAAAGACCATGTCTTACTCAACTCTGAATATTCAATGCATGCGTGCTAAGTCACTTCAGTCCTGTCCGACTGTTTGTGACCCTTTGGACTATAGCCCATTAAGCTCCTTTGTCCATGGGATTCCCTAGACAAGAATACTGGAGTGGGTTGCCATGCCCTCCTCCAGCGTATGTTCTCAACCCAGGGATAGAAAACACATCTCTTAAGTCCCCTGCATTGGCAGGTGAGTTCTTTACCACTAATGCCACCTGGGAACCCTCTGTATATCCAGTGGTGGTGGTGGTGGTGGTTTACATACCATTATACCTGCTTGTAGAAATACTTAAATGAAGGAATGAATAAATGAATACTAATTTGGTGAATATTTAAATTTCAAATATAAAAAAACTTTACAAGCCTGAGTAGGGGAGATGGAACACAGCACTTCCCAATGGCAGAATGAAGTGTCAGTAAATATTTGTGCACTATCTATAGAAACAGTAGAAGAACATCTAGTCAAGTTGTCATTAGAGATTAAATTTCTCATAAAATGCATCATGTAAGCGCCTTCAAAAGACTTTTTAACCCTGAGATGTTATAACATATTGAAAACAGCTCTGCACAAGCCTGGGGTTGAATTCCAGCTCTGTCACATACCAGCTTGGCAATTTCTTAGGCTCAGTGTATAAACCGTAAATAAAAATAACCATACAGCCTTTACAGGAGTGCTTGCAATTAGTTATCCAAAATGTTAGACTGTGTCTAAGACAATTCTACAGATCATTTAAAAATAAATTTAAGATCTAAAAATAAGGAAATGTTTTTTAAAGCTAAAAGTTTTTTCTTAAACTTTTTGAAATTAACACACAAAAACCAATCATATGTCTGTATGTTAATAAGCATACAGAAATTGAAATGTAAAACGATACTATTTAAATCACGCCAAAGAAAATTAAATAATTAGGTATAAACTTTAACAAAATAAATGAGGATCTGAAAATCTGTAAAAACTACAAGTCGCTCAGTTGTGTCCAATGCTTTGCAACCCAATGGACTACAGCTAGCCAGGCTTCTCTGTCCAAGGAATTCTCCAGGCAAGAAAACTGGAGTGGGTAGCCATTCCCTTCACCTTCACTCTTCCTGACCAAGGGATCAAACAAACATCTCCTACACTGCAGGTGGATTCTTTACCATCTGAGCCACCAGGGAAAAAAGAATATGTTTAAAACATGTGCCACAACTACTGAAGCTCAAACACCCTAGAGCCTGTGCTCCACAACAAGAGAAGCCATAGCAATGAGAAGCCTGCACACAGCAACTAGGTAACAGCCCCCACTCACAGCAAGTAGAGAAAAGCTAGTGCAACAACAAAGACCCAGCACAGTCACAAATAAATACATAAAATTATATAAAAAAATAAGAGAAATCTTTGAGATCTAAGAGCAAAACAAAGAACTTTTAGACTTGACATTAAAAGCATGATTCATAAAGGGTAAAACTGACAAGTTAGACTCCATCTAAATTTTAAAATTCTGCTCTGTAGGAGACTCTGTTAAGAGGATGTTACAGTCTAGCCATACTGGGACAAAACATTTATAAATAACATATCCGACAAGGGACTAATACCTATATTAATAGAGAGACCTCTCAAAACTCAATTGAAAAAAAAAAAAAAAAAAAAAAAAAAACAAGCGATCCAGTTAGAAAGGACATGAAAAAACATTTCACTGAAGAGGATATACCATTGAGGAATAAGCACATAATTATATGTGCTACATCATTAGCCATCAGAGAATGAAAACTAAAACCACAATGAGATGTCACTACACACTTAAAATGGCTACCAAAAGGTAATGACAATGCCAAAAATTGCTAAGGATATAGAGACTCTGGGTCATTATATACTGCTGACAGGAACGTAAAAGTTCCCCCCCAAAAGTCTGGCAGTTTCTCATAAAATTAGACAAGTAATTACCATAACCTAGCAACTATATTTGGAGAAGGCAATGGCACCCCATTCCAGCACTCTTGCCTGGAAAATCCCATGGACGGAGGAGCCCGGTAGGCTGCAGTCCATGGGGTCGCTGAGGGTCGGACACAACTGAGCAACTTCACTTTCACTTTTCACTTTCATGCATTGGAGAAGGAAATGGCAACCCACTCCAGTGTTCTTGCCTGGAGAATCCCAGGGGGAGCCTGGTGGGCTGCTGTCTATGGGGTCGCACAGAGTTGGACACGACTGAAGTGACTTAGCAGCAGCAGCAACTATATTCTCAGGTCTTTATTTCATAAAAACAAAAACTTATGCTTACGAGAGAGAATTATTGGAAGATGATTGAAAAGGAAACATTAGGAATCTCTCTCCCCACCTAGACAACAACTTCACTCAAAGAATCTGCCTAATGTAACTCTTTTGGAACTATGGAATCTGTTGAAGGCTTTCAACTTCCAGGGGAGTTTTGGATGGTAAGCTGTAGTTAACTTTGGTCACTTTCATCACCTGGCACAGTAGCAGTTGCAGTACGCGAGTCCCTAGTGCACAGCAGCCAGTTGGCCCCATATTCCTGAGGCAGACTGGACAGTTTGTAGGAACCAAGGTGGGCCAAAAGTATCTTATCCTTCAAATAATAGGAATCTATGGTTTTATGGCTGACTGATGCTTCTACTCACACAGGTGTAGATAGAGTGGGGATGTCATGATTGTTGTACCTCTCCCTATTGTTACAAACCTCTTCCACTGAAGTGATTACCAGGGATTAAAAGGGTCAATACTCTTCCCTCTCCATCATTCACTTTTTTCCCCTTTTGGAGATGAATGAGAATAAAAACACAATGTACTAAAACTTGGCATGCAGCAAAAGTGGTGATGCTGGGTAAATTCATAGTTTTACACACTTACATTTAAAAAATAATAAAGATCTCAACATCCAAATTTTGCAACTTAAGGAACTAGCAAAAGAAGAATAAATTGATCCAACATAGTGAAAAGAAGAAAATAATAAAGTTTAGAGCAGAAATAAATGAATCATAGAACAGAAAACCAACAGAGAAATTCAATGAATGAACCTGAAGGTTAGTTCCTCAAACAGATCAACAAAATTGATAAACCTTTACCTAGATGTACTACTAATAAAAAAAAGAGACTCAAATTACTGAAATCAGAAATAAAAATGGGGTCATTACTATTTTATAGAAATAAAAAGGATTATAAGAGAGTACTAAGAACAGCTGTATCCCAACAAATTGGATAACCTACATGGACAAATTCCTAGAAACACAAAACCTATTTTGTAATCATGAAGAATTAGAAAATGCAAACAAACCTACAATGAATAAGGAGACTGAATCATTAACCAAAAATCTTCCAACAAAGAAAAGTCCTAGACCCATTGCTTTCACTGCTGAATTCCACCAAACATTTTGAGAACTAATACCAACTCATTAGGATGGCTATGTAAAGAAAAAGAAAAAACAAAACCAGAAATCAACAAGAATGTGGAGGATGTAAAGAAATTAAAACTCCTGTGTACTATCGGTTGTTGTGGAGAACAGTATGGCTGTTTCTCAAAAAGTTAAAAATAGAATTACCATAAGATCCAGCAAGTCTGCTTAATAGACATACTGCAAAAATAATTGAAAGAAGGGTCTTGAAAGTGAAAGTGAAGTCGCTCAGTCATGTCCGACTCTTTGTGACCCCATGGACTTTAGCCCACCAGGCTCCCCCATCCATGGGATTCTCCAGGCAAGAATACTGGAGTGGGTTTCCATTTCCTTCTCCAGGGGATCTTCCCAACCCAAGGATCAAACCCAGGTCTCCTGCATTGCAGGCAGACGCTTTAACCTTTGAGCCACCAGGAAAGCACGACCATATATATTTGTAATATTCATGTTCATAGCAGCATTATTCACTCTAACTAGGGCTTCCCTGGTGGCTCAGATGGTAAAGAATCTGCCTGTAATGAGGGAGACCTGGGTTTGATTCCTGGGTTGGGAAGATCCCCTGGAGGAGTGCATGGCAACCCACTCCAGTATTACGGCCTGGAGAATCCCCATGGAGAGAGGTGCCTGGCAGGCTACAGTCCATGGGGTTGCAATGAATCAGACACGACTAAGTGACTAAGCTCAGCTCAGCACTGCACATAATATGGAAGCAATTCAAGTGTTCATCAACTGATGAATAAATAAGCAAATTGTGGTATATACATGCAATGAAATATTATTTAGCCTTTAAATAGAAGGAAATTCTGCAATGGATGGATTTAACATGGATGCACCTTGAGGACTTTATTCAAAGTGAAATAAGCCAGTTATGAAAAGACAAATATCTGTATGATTCAACTTTTATAAGTCAAAACAAGAGAGAGAGAGAGAGAGCAGAATGGGGGTTTCCAGGATCTGGGGTGGAGGAGTTGGTAGGGATATTATTGTTTAATGAGTATAGAATTTTGAGTATACAAGATGAAAAGGTAGATTGATGGCAGGAATGGTTGTACAATGTAATCAATGTATATTAAAATGATTAATTAAGATAGCAAATTTTACATTATGTGTATTTTTACCATGGTTAAAACATTTTTAAATGACTAAAATCTGTTACATTCACATGAAAACCTGTACACAAATATCCAAAACAGATGTATTTATAATAACTCATAAACAACCAGACAGCCTTATGTTGATGAATGATTAAACAAATTTCAGTACATCCATACAATGGAATAGTACTCAGCAATGAAAAACAATAAACTATTGATACATGCAATAACCTGGATAACTCTCAAAGGGAACTACATTGAATGAAAAAAAGCCAATAACAACTGTGTACATATTTTATGATTCTATTTATATTATATTCTCAAAATGACAAAATAATAAAAGTGGAGACTAGATTAGTGATTGTCAAGAGTTAGGGCTTGAGGTGAGGGGAAGCAGAAGGAAGTAAGAAGAGTGTGGTTATGAGAGAGAAACAATAGGAATACTTCTGGTGATGAAATCAGTGTGTCTTGGTTGTGGCATTGGAATCACTACCCTGCACATGTAATAAAACTGCACAGCACTATATATACAAAACACATACAAAATGATATAAGCAAAGCTGGGGAAATCTGAATAATATTGGTGGCTTGCATTGACACCCATACCTTGATTTTGGTATTGTACTAAAATTTTACAAGTTTACCATTGGAGTAAACAGGATAAAAGGTATACAGCATCATTTTGTATTATTTCTTATAAGTTAGCATGCAATTATCTCAAAAGTTTAATTTAAACTTTAAATTAAATCTAAACTTAATCTTAAATGTTTAATTTTTAAAATATTACTGATAATTTTAAAAATATAATAAAAATGTACTCTGGGGTTTATAACTAAAGTATTATTCATCACAACAATAGCACAAAGGACAGCAGATAGTCAATGGAATTAAGATTACAATGTTCTATACTCTATGTTGTAGAAAAATTATCCAAAGGTGAATTGTAATAAGGTAAAGATACTTCTTATAATTTCTAGAGCAACTAGTAAAAAAATAATTCAAAAATGTAAAAAGTCAATAGAGAAGATAGGAAATAATCAGTGAACTTAAAAAATTGAAAGTCAGGAAAAGAATGACCAAATAACCAATCTAGAATAAAGAGGACAAATAGGGAAAACGGCAAGATGTAATATAAACCTAAGTATATTCATTTGTAAATTAAATATTAATGGGTCAGATATTCCCACTGAAAAGCAGAGATTGTCCCACTAAATATAAAAGCAAGAACCAATAATATTCTATTTATAATAGAGATGGGCTTCCCTTGTGGCTCAGCTGGTAAAGAATCCACCTGCAATGTGGGAGACCTGGCTTTGATCCCTGGGTTGGGAAGATCCCCTGGAGAAGGGGAAGGCTACCCGCTCCAGGATTCTGGCCTGGAGAATTCCATGGACTGTAGAGTCCATGGGGTCGCAAAGAGTCGGACACAACTGAGGGACTTTCACTTTCACTTTATCAGAGATATACCTTATTTTTTAAAAACTTTTTATTTTGTATTCAGGTACGGCTGATTAACAATGTTGTGATAGTTTCAGGTAAACAGCAAAGGGACTCAGCCATACATACACATGCATCCATTCTCCCCCGAACTCCCATCCTGACTCAAAGGTTCAAGATGCCATATAACACTGAGCAGAGTTCCGTGTGCTCTACAGTAAGTCCTTGTTGCTTATGCATTTTAAATATAGCAGTATGTACATGTTCATCCTAAATTCCCTAACTACCCCTTCCCCCTATTTTGCCCCCGGCAACCATAAGTTTGTTCTCTAAGTCTTTGAGAAAGAGACATACTTTAAATATAAAGACACAAAGCAGTTCAAAGACAAAGAACAAAAAAAATAAATGCCACAGAAACACTAATTATAAGAAAGCCAGTGTGGCAATATTAATAAAAGCAATATTTAGGCAAGAATTATAATCAGCAAGAAGGGACATTTCATAATGAAAGGATGGTAATAAATCCATGAAAAAAATCTAACAATTCTAAATGCAAATATACCTTAAAAAAAAGAGTTTAAAATATGAGAAGCCAAACAACCACAATAATCACAATAACAACAACAAACACAGCCAAAGGGAGAAATACAGAAACCAACAGTCAGCTGGAAATATTACATCCCCTTTTCTATAACTGACAGATGAGGCACAGGAAGCCCTTAATTTCTCTCTGACTGAACAGGTTGCTCCCAGAAGGAAGAAGGCAGAAGTCATGGTCTAATCTCCCTGTCAACATGATATCTACATCTTCTCTAAATAGAACAATAATATTTGCTAGAAAGAGAGGTCTTTATATACAGAATATGTTCTTTAATGGATGTTCCTGGTTGATTACTTTTTATTATATATTTTGTAAATAAATACAGAATGTGGATTTATGAGGTATGGGTCCCTGGACAAGGTCACAAAAGCTATCCAAGTCTCTGGGAGTATTAAATGCAGATGTTTTATAACTTAAATGTTCTCCTTCAAAGTGAAATAACCCCATAAAAACACATTTGGAGCCTATATCTATTACTGTGGGCCATAGGGTATGTGTCCAATAAAGGAAGAAACCTACAAAGTTGAAATCAATGTCTCTGACCTCTCCTTGCTTTGTCTGAGCCTCCTGACTGCCTTCTGTACCTTTGAAATTAATAATAAAATTTAATAGTAAGTTCTGTGATGTGTATGAGTTTGATTTGCAACTTAATGCTTTGTGTTAACTCCACATAAAAAGCAGGAGGAAAATGCAGTATAAAATACTTAAAAAGACTATTAACCAATTTAAATTGTATATTTTGGAAACTAAGCCCGCCCCTGTTGGAATCATTTGTGTTTTTTTTTTCCCAGTCTGTAGGTTGTCGTTTTGTTTTCTTTATGGTTTCCTTTGCTGTGCAAAAGCTTTTAAGTTTGATTAGGCCACTTGATTTTCTAATAGGACTCAGGATATGACTGATCCCTCTTAAAGTCTGATGTCAGCTGATACTATTCCCATATAACGATGGCCAAGGAATAACTTTTAAAAATTACTAGTAAAAGAATTAACACTGGGGAATCTGTCAAACCTATATTTAAACCTCAGTGTGGTCCCCCACTGACCAACTATATGGACTTTGGGGAAATATTAACACCTAACTTCCCTGACCTTTTCCTCCTTAGAGACAAGATTCCTCAGTTGAAACATGGGGGGTGATGCTAATTTATAGGGCACAGCATGTAACGATGCTGATGATGAAACAACAGGTAACATTTACTGTGTTCATATATTTGCCCATCACTTTGTTCTGTGCATATATGTAGTATGTCACTTAATCTTTTAACCATTCCATCAGGTTATTGTTATCCTTAATTTACAAATGAGAAAACTGATTATTAAAACTTTTCCAAAGTCAAAGTGTAGCTGATGAGTAAGCTACAGAATTTTAAAAAGAGCCTGTGGTTAACTAATGGAACTTGACACATAATAAAGGCTCAGTAAGTGAAAGTTATTATAATTATTTTTCAACTACTAAATTCATCTAAATTATGATTAGCAGAGAAAGAAATCACCTTGGAGTCATTTTTTCTTTGATAAAAAGGAGAAAGGAATAGACATACATTCAAAATAGAGAAATAGTTGGGCAAAGAGAAATCTTCTAAATAGGAAAGAGAGGTAAAACATGTATAATTTTCTAATGCTGAAAGAAAAAGATATATATATTTTATGATCAACTCCCCCATAGCCAAAGAGGCTGGAAAAGCCAGAACATGAAAAGAGGTAAATCCAATAGCCTAGCTCGTGACCTGAGATACAAAAATGAATCTAAATGAATTTCTGTAGCTTAAAGAGATTTTGGAGATATGGAGATACATATGTATATCTGGACAAAACACATATATATGTTCAGTCTCTGAAGCATTTAGAATCATCTGAAAAGAACTTTCAGATATACAAGCTGGATTTAGAAAAGGCAGAGGAACCAGAGATCAAATTGCCAACATCCGCTGGATCACAGAAAAAGCAAGAGAATTCCAGAAAAACATCTACTTCTGCTTTATTGATTATGTTAAAGCCTTTGACTGTGTGGATCACAAAAAAATGTGGAAAATTCTTCAAGACATGGGAATACCAGACCATCTAACCTGCCTCCTGAGAAACCTGTATGTGGGTCAAGAAGCAACAGTTAGAACCAGACATGGAACAATGGACTGGTTCCAAATTAGGAAAGGAGTACGTCAAGACTGTATACTGTTACCCTGCTTATTTAACTTATATGCAGAGTACATCATGCAAAATGCCGGACTGGATAAAGCACACGCAGGACCAAGATTGTCGAGAAAAATATCAACAACCTCAGATATTCAGATGACACGACTCCAATGGCAGAAAATAAAGAGGAACTAACAGCCTCTTGATGAGTGTCAAAGAGGAAAGTGAAAAAGCTACCTTAAAACTCAACATTCAAAATACTAAGATTATGGTATCCCATCCCATCACTTAATGACAAATAGATGGGGAAAAAGTGGAAACAGGCTGATTTTATTTTATTGGGCTCCAAAAGCATCGCAGATGGTGACTGTGGTCATGAAATTAAAAGATACTTGCTCCTTGAAAGAGAAGATATGACAAACCTAGACAGTGCATTAAAAAGCGGAGACATCATTTTGCCAGCAAAGGTCTGTATTGTTAAAGCTATGGTTTTTCCAGTAGTCACATATGAATGTGAGAGTTGGACCATAAAGAAGGCTGAATGCCAAAGAACTGATTCTTTCAAACTGTGATGCTGGAGAAGGCTCTTGAGAGTCCCTTGAACAACAAGGAGATCAAACCAGTCAATCCTAAAGGAAAGTGAAAGTCACTCAGTCGTGTCCGACTCTTTGTGACCCCATGACTACACAGTCCATGGAATTCTCCAGGCCAGATCCCTGGAATGGGTAGCCTTTCCCTTCTCCAAGGGATCTTCTCAATCCAGGGATCAAACCCAGGTCTCCCACATAGCAGGCGGATTCTTTACCAGCTGAGCCACAAGGGAAGCCCAAGAATACTGGAGTGGGTAGCCTATCCCTTCTCCAGCAGATCTTCCCTACTCAGAAACTGAACTGGGGTCTCCTGCATTGCAGGCGGATTCTTTACCAACTGAGCTATGAGGGAATCCCCTATCCTAAAGGAAATCAACCTGAATATTCACTGGAAGAATTGATGCTGAAGTTAAAGTTTCAATACTTTGGCCACCTGATGCAAAGAGCCAACACAATGGAAAAGACGCTGATGCTAGGAAAGACCGAAGGCAGTAGAAGAGGATGAGATGGCTGGATGGCACCACTGATTTAATGGACACAAGTCTGCGCAAACACCAGGAGACAGTGAAGGACAGGGAAGCCTGGCGTGCTGCAGTCTATGCGGTCACAGAGAGTCAGACATGACTTAGTGACTGAACAACAACGACATAGGGACTGATGTAAGCAGTGACTATCAATAATTAAATCTGAAAAAGTTACCATTTTATTCTCAGGTGCTTTTAGTTCTGAAAACTCTGTCTCTGACTATGTAATTATAGATGCGGTGATGGAGAATTTCAGTTTCTTCTCATGCTTGGCTGTTTTAAGGGTTTTTCTAATAATGATTTAATTATGTTTCAAATTATATCTATGAGAAATCTGGCTATCTGGATTACAAAGTTATTTATTAGGTACTTCAATCCATCTGGTAATGGCAGAAGGAAATCAACCCCTTTTTGAGTTCTTACTTTTCATTAATCACTTTATATAACAACAAAAACACCAAGCACACAAAAGGGTGTGCTGAATGAGAGACTGAAGCATAAAGGAGAAGGGGCTGAAGAGCATGTTCCAGGAACAGAGTGTAACTTTGATAAATGTTTGTTGGCACAGAGTGAGGGAAGGATAAGAAGATGAAGACAGGGGATTCCAGAAAGATAACTACACACGGAAATCCTGAGATGGGAGGAGGAACCTACGTAGCTTGGCTGGGATGCAGATTTCCTGCAAGTAAGGCAATACGTGCTGAGGAAAGTGTGGTCAAACACTTACCTCATCCCATTGTAGAACAAGTTCTTGTAGTCAACGTTTATTCTAGTGATATTTTCTTTTGTGAGGCGTTCAACAGAGCGTAACCGGCTCACTTGCTGAAAACCAGGAGCTTTTTTCTTGACATACTCCCTTTCAAAACCTGGCAACCAAAAAATCTGTAAGGAGAAACAGGAAGTCTTTCAGTGGATAATCAGCTGTCTAGGCACAAACAGATCCTACGTAGAATGGGAGGAGCCCCATTCCAGCATAGGTAACAGTCTACAAGGAGCAGACAGATTCTAGACCTTAGTGAAAGAGTCAACCTCGCTAATACTATCTAATGAATTCTTATAAAGGGGCTTTCACCAGGGTTGCGCTGGAGCTGAGTTTTCCCAGTTAACATCATGGAACCAAGGGTCCTCCGTGTCACCACACTAGCTAAAGTAGGTATGGACGAAAGGTTAGAATCATAAACATCTCCTCTGACTGATACTAAAAATCATCTTTGTGAGAGGTCATTTCCTGCCAACAGGGAAGGCTATTATGACTCATCTGTGGAAACAGTTCTATTTGCAAAAAAACCCACATATTTGTTTCTTTCATAGCATTCTTCCATAGTCTGAGAATTTGACATTTGGAATGACTGCCCAAATGCAGAGTAGCTTCTGAAAAACATGATGAACAAATCTCTGCTCAAATAAGAACCAGATGTCCCTTCTATATTATTATTGAAAGCCAAGTCCTCAAAGTCTTAAGTGTTCCATACCCAGGCCCTTTCTAATGTATGTTGGTGATGGTGCAGGTCACATCATACAGCCATTAAACACATATTCCCTTTTAACAGAAGGGTGACATTTCATTTGGCTTTGAATAACAAACAGACTCAATGTTTTCCCCTACTGATACAAATTTAACAGGGTCATTCTTAGATTGCCAAATATAGCTGTATAAAATAGTCATCTTCATTTTTATAGGGAGCAAAATTATTTAAGGATCCCAAGGAAGAGCTACAAGGTAGGTCAGATTCAACTGCTATGGTCGTGGGACATGCGACCCACCCACCAACCTCTACCATAAATACTGAGATAAACATACCAGACGTTGCTCAATCTGAGAGTCAAGGATTGTGCTTACTACATGGTGGACATACAAAGCTCTGAGAGAATGATTTGGTGCAGGGCCATAAAGATCAAAGATCACAAACTTTTTTTCCTTCTGTGCAAGTTCCAATAAT
The DNA here is from genome assembly GCF_019923935.1 of Bubalus bubalis. NCBI lineage: Eukaryota > Metazoa > Chordata > Mammalia > Artiodactyla > Bovidae > Bubalus > Bubalus bubalis. The sequence goes on along the minus strand of NC_059161.1, from coordinate 99,360,673 downwards.
TCAGTTAGCTTTGGAATCTTCTGATTTCCTGCTCTTTCCCTGTCAGCCTCTGATAAGGGTTTCATACCAAAAAATGGTTTGATCTAAAAATACATAAGAGAAAACACTGGCTGCCATCAAAAGCATTTTCCAATTCTCCTTTTAGCCCCACACCAATTACCATTTTAACCCACCCATCAGGCCCTCTGTAATACTGGTCCTGAGATAAGAGTTGCCAAGAAGAGAAATTGAATGTAATCTCCATAGGTAATCATGGTATTTGGAATGATTTATTCTATATTGTAGAGCCTATATTGTTGATTTATTCTATATTGTTGTATTTGCACTGAAGGTCTCCTCATGTTCTTGTCTTAAACTTCCTTTTCAATCTTTTTTTCTATAACTCTCCTCAAAGTATTACAATTCCTTTTTAGTCACACTGGCTTCCCACACATTCTCTCACTGTTCTGGTTTTGTGTAATGGAAAGAAAGCAGGCTTTGTCTTCAGACTGAATTGGACTCAATTCAGTCCATTTATCCACCTGTTAAAAACCCTACCCTCAAACTGCAAAACCCAGTTCAAATGCTACCAACTTCATGAAGTGCCCACTTAAATATTCCTAAACTAAAGAGACTTCAATGCTGTTAAACCACAGTGAACAATTTTTATGCCTTTGTAATTGTATGTCTCATCCTGCCTTCTACTCATTTGTATATATTCTAGATCAGATTCAAATCCTAGCTTCATGTACTTCTTGCTGTGTAACACTGGTAAAACTATTTAAAATTTCTTAAGTTTTCATTACCCTGATATAAGATGGAGAAGGGGAGAGTAAAATGTGTATTTCTAGGATTATTTTGAATATCAAAAATAATAAAATATTTACCAGGTCTAGCAGCATGTCCAGTACACAGAGAAGTGCACAGTTCATAATAGTTCCCTCACTCTCTACTGCTTCTACTGGAGGGCAACTCCCTAATGGTAGGCACTATCATAATTTCTTCACCATACACAGCATTTTATTTTATTCCTCAGTCCATACATGTATTAGTTATATTAATATAGCTACTTTTATTGTCATTTGCCAACTTTAGATCATTTGTGTGTAAAGTCAGTGATTAAACACTGTCTCTCAGGAGAAAGACACAGTAGCTACACCACACATATTCCCAAGACTAAAACAATATTTTTCTCTATACAACTTTATCTTCTCTCTCCTTCCCACCATATTTCTTTTCCTTCCTTTACTTCCTAAGCAACCTGTCCTTTCTCACCTTTTTCTCAAGAAAGAATCAATCACACTGAACATTGTTCCCATGCTACCTGAAGGCAGATTATAAGTGTGGAATTAAACCCTTCTACATCTGAGTTGAGGTCTATAATTAAAGGTTTTCTTAATTCTCAGGAAAAACAGAAATTTGCTTTGAAATACAAGATTTTGTTAGATTCTATCAGATCTAGACCAACTGATTCACTTAATTGTTAGAACTTTGTGTGGGGAAAAAAAATTGTTAAAAGAACAGGATGGGAAAGATCAAGAAAGGATTTAAATAGCCCAGCTGTACATAATTTGTTCCAAGTCCTGGAATGAGTTAAAAAAAAAAAATAAGAAATGCACTATCAGTTCAGTCCAGTTCAGTCACTCAGTCGTGTCCGACTCTTTGCAACCCCATGAATTGCAGCACGCCAGGCCTCCCTGTCCATCACCAACTCCCGGAGTTCACTCAGACTCACGTCCATCGAGTTGGTGATACCATTCAGCCATCTCATCCTCTGTCATCCCCTTCTCCTCCTGCCCCCAATCCCTCCCAGTATCAGAGTCTTTTCCAATGAGTCAACTCTTCACATGAGGTGGCCAAAGTACTGGAGTTTAAGCTTTAGCATCATTCCTTCCAAAGAAATCTCAGGGCTGATCTCCTTCAGAATGGACTGGTTGGATCTCCTTGCAGTCCAAGGGACTCTCAAGAGTCTTCTCCAACACCACAGTTCAAAAGCATCAATTCTTCAGCACTCAGCTTTCTTCACAGTCCAACTCTCACATCCATACATGACCACAGGAAAAACCATAGCCCGGACTAGATGGACCTTTGTTATCAAAGTAACGTCTCTGCTTTTCAATATGCTATCTAGGTTGGTCATAACTTTCCTTCCAAGGAGCAAGCGTCTTTTAATTTCATGGCTGCAGTCACCATCTGCAGTGATTTTGGAGCCCAGAAAAATAAAGTCTGACACTGTTTCCACTGTTTCCCCATCTATTTTCCATGAAGTGATGGGACCAGATGCCATGATCTTTATTTTCTGAATGTTGAGCTTTAAGCCAACTTTTTCACTCTCCTCTTTCACTTTCATCAAGAGGCTTTTTAGTTCCTCTTCACTTTCTGCCATAAGGGTAGTGTCATCTATATATCTGAGGTTATTGATATTTCTCCCAGCAATCTGGATTCCTGCTTGTGCTTCTTCCAGTCCAGCGTTTCTCATGATGTACTCTGCATATAAGTTAAATAAGCAGGGTGACAATATACAGCATGACGTACTCCTTTTCCTATTTGGAGCCAGTCTGTTGTTCCATGTCCAGTTCTAACTGTTGCTTCCTGACCTGCATATAGTTTTCTCAAGAGGCAGGTCAGGTGGTCTGGTATTCCCATTTCTTTCAGAATTTCCCCCAGTTTATTGTGATCCACACAGTCAAAGGCTTTGGCATAGTCAGTAAAGCAGAAATAGATTTTTTCTGGAACCCTCTTGCTTTTTCAATGATCCAGCGGATGTTGGCAATTTGATCTCTGGTTCCTCTGCCTTTTCTAAAACCAGCTTGAACATCTGGAAGTTCACGGTTCACGTATTGCTAAAGCCTGGCTTGGAGAATTTTGAGCATTACTTTACTAGCGTGTGAGATGAGTGCAATTGTGCAGTAGTTTGAGCATTCTTTGGCATTGCCTTTCTTTGGGATTGGAAAGAAAACTTACCTTTTCCAGTCCTGTGGCCACTGCTGAGTTTTCCAAATGTGCTGACATATTGAGTGCAGCACTTTCACAGCATCATCTTTCAGGATTTGAAAGAGCTCAACTGGAATTCCATCACCTCCACTAGCTTTGTTCATAGTGATGCTTTCTAAGGCCCATTTGAATTCACATTCCAGGATGTCTGGCTCTAGGTGAGTGATCATACCATTGTGATTATCTGGATCATGAAGATCTTTTTTGTATAGTTCTTCTGTGTATTCTTGCCACCTCTTCTTAATATCTTCTGCTTCTGGTAGGCCCATACCATTTCTGTCCTTTATTGAGCCCATCTTTGCATGAAATGTTCCCTTGGTATCTCTAATTTTCTTGAAGAGATCTCTAGTCTTTCCCATTCTGTTGTTTTCCTCTATTTCTTTGCATTGATCCCTGAGGAAGGCTTTCTTATCTCTTCTTGCTATTCTTTGGAACTCTGCATTCAGATGCTTATATCTTTCCTTTTCTCCTTTGCTTTTCACTTTTCTTTTCACAGCTATTTGTAAGGCCTCCCCAGACAGCCATTTTGCTTTTTTGCATTTCTTTTCCATGGGGATGGTCTGGATCCCTGTCTCCTGTACAATGTCACAAACCTCATTCCATAGTTCATCAGGCACTCTAACTATCAGATCTAGGCCCTTAAATCTATTTCTCACTTCCACTGTATAATCAGAAGGGATTTGATTTAGGTCATACCTGTATGGTCTAATGGTTTTCCCTACTTTTTTCAATTTAAGTCTGAATTTGGCAATAAGGAGCTCATGATCTGAGCCACAGTCAGCTCCTGGTCTTGTTTTTGCTGACTGTATAGAGCTTCTCCATCTTTGGCTGCAAAAAATATAATCAATCTGATTTCAATGTTAACCATCTGGTGATGTCCATGTGTAGAGTCTTCTCTTGGGTTGTTGGAAGAGGGTGTTTGCTATGACCAGTGCGTTCTCATGGCAAAACTCTATTAGCCTTTGCCCTGCTTCATTCCGTATTCCAAGACCAAATCTGCCTGTTACTCCAGGTGTTTCTTGACTTCCTACTTTTGCATTCCAGTCCCCTATAATGAAAAGGACATCTTTTTGGGGTGTTAGTTCTAAAAGGTCTTGTAGGTCATCTTAGAACCGTTCAACTTCAGCTTCTGCAGCATTACTGGTTGGGGCATAGACTTGGATTACTGTGATATTATTGAATGGTTTGCCTTGGAAACAAACAGAGATCATTCTGTCGTTTTTGAGATTGTATCCAAGTACTGCATTTCAGACTCTTTTGTTGACCATGATGGCTACTCCATTTCTTCTGAGGGATTCCTGCCCACAGTAGTAGATATAATGGTCATCTGAGTTAAATTCACCCATTCCAGTCCATTTTAGTTCGCTGGTTCCTAGAATGTCGATGTTCACTCTTGCCATCTCCTGTTTGACCACTTCCAAATTGCCCTGATTCATGGACCTAACATTCCAGGTTCCTGTGCAATATTGCTTTTTACAGCATCGGACCTTTCTTTTATACAAGGACATTTATTTCTGAAGCCTTTAATGATAAAGTGGATGAAAAATACAAAATAGCAAAACTATAAAGATTAATCAATAGAAGAGTTTAAAACTATATTTCAGTAATCTCTAAACACCATTATGAGGTAGATCTAATATCTGAAGTAAATTGAGCCTCTTTTTTTATATTGGGTTGGCCAGAAAGTTCATTCCAGGTTTTCCATATCAAAGAAATATTTTGGCCAACCCAATATATAGAACAGGTGGACTTATTCAGAAAAATAAACTGGAATAGGACAATATCAGTTTAGATTATCTCCAATATAAAGTTGAACATTTTCAAAACAATACTAAAAGACCCTTGGTTCTCTATGCCTATGCTTAGAAAAATTACAAGTAGAAGGGCCATCGAATGATCCAGTGTACTATACTGGTTTAGAAGTCTGAAAATTTATAAATTCGGCCCAATGGTGCCACTTAGAGGGAAACAATACAACTCAACAGACAATTATGAGAACTACATGTAAGTATGAATGAACAGTACAGTTTTCTTGTTGATATAGGTACCTTTATTATTAATCTCACTACCATAAAAAATCAGATTTCTCAGAGTACTAAAACCAAGAAGTGGTATTTTCTAACAATCCTAGGTCCTTTTCCATGTCCTTTTCTGTAAATGACATAGAACACTCGTTTTTTTCTCTATGGCATATTCTTATTGTTAGGAATCTACTTTGCAAAAAGAACCAGCAAAAGAAATGTACCACAGACAAATAACTATCAGAAGTCACAGAAAATTCTATATACATTATCAAAATTATATCTGTGGACATTAGTATGCTGATTTTAAAAAACAATCAGATAATTATCCATGGTACTTAGCAACTGAACCACAACAACCAGAATCCCTGAGGGGAAAAGAGGCAGAATAATTAGAGTCAAACTCCTAAGAGTTCACATTGACTCTATTGACACTGTTGCCTAAAATCCTGTTACTGCTGAAGTTGGAGCAGATTTAAGTCAACTTTGCTGTTGTTGTTCAGTTGCTAAGTCATGTCTGACTCTTTTGTGACTCCACAGACTGTAGCCCTCCAGGCTCCTCTGTCCATGGGTTTTCCCAGGCAAGAATACTGGAATGGGTTGCCATTTCCTTCTCCCAGGGAATCTTCCCAGCCCAGGGATCGAACCCGTGCCTCCAGCATTCTTATACTGGCAGGCAGACTGTTTACCACTGAGCCACCAAGGAAGCCAATATAACAAGGATTAAATATCTCTTGTATTAGTCCAAGCAATATGTCTATTTTACATGTTTTTTAAAAACACCAAAACTGAGGTGGTGGTCCTCCAGCAATATCTGTCAGCTATTAACCAAAGAGTTATACTTCACTTTCTAGCACTGCTTAACCTGTATGTACTCTCTTTGGTTCTATCTTTACTTTCTTCCATGTTCCAGCTAATAAAAATAGCCACTATTTATTGCTTTCACCAGAGCAAAATCAACAATTTACCTGAAAAGTTATATTTCTATCATTTACAGAAGGCCCACTCTACTTTCTCAAGTCTTAAACAAAAGATCTTAAGGATATGCAGTAATCTCGTAACCTAAACTTGAAATTCTAAGACTGACTCTATAATTCCATTCTCACAGTTTCTAAGGAGAAATTTTAACTCCACAAAATAACAGTTCATCATACAGAATTCATCAAACTTACTCTGTGAAGGGCCATACACTAAAGATTTTTGGTTTTGTTAGTCTCTGTCACAACTATTCAACTCTATTATAAGACAAAAGCAGCCATAAACAATTCGTAAGTGAATAAGCATGGCTATGTTCCAATCAAACTTTATTTATGGAAATCAAAATTGAGTTTTATATAATTTTAACATGTCGGGAAACATTATTCTTTTGATTCTCCTTCAACCATTCAAAAATACAAGAACCATTCTGAGCTCACAAGCTGTACAAAAATAGTCAGTGGGCTGCATCTGAACAGCAGGCCATAGTTTGTAAAGCCCTGGATCCAGGTCATGACATATTAGCTAAGGAGAGACATAATTTAATGACAGATTACAAATTAACCAAATTATCCATGGTCAAATACTAAAGACGATTAAGATGATTTCTGGGATTAACTGGATATTACAGAGTATAGGTAGCAAGCTTTTTTGAAATACACAGGTGTGTTGACTTACACAAACATCTTAGAACCATTCTCCCAAAACACAGGAAACAAAAAGACCTTTAGCAATCTCAAAATATTTCTTCCAGATCATCAAAATCTTTGTTTTTGAAAGTAAAATGGAAGGCCATAGTCCAAGGGTATTAATTTAACAACCTGACATATATCAAAAAGTCTGCCTAATGAATCCAAGGCTTTTTATCTTTGGCTTAGAAAAACATGCAGTTTTAGCAAAACTAGTCTAATAATCTTTAGACCTCACACTAGGTTCATCTTTCTATTATATGGTACCATATTCAATGTAATCCCTCTTGCTAACTTAAAATATCCAGTATTTTTAAGTTAGTTGATTAATTACCGCATACTAATTTTCTCTTTTTCATATTACCATTCACTAATATCGCACTCTTAATACAGTAACTGCATCATCCTAATCAACAAAGGAGAGTCTCATCATTTCTATAATTTGATAACTGTCCATACATGGAACATATCTTTTGGATGCCCCTAAATCAAATCTTGGTTTAATGTTATTTACTGTTGGTTAAACTTAAAAGTGAAAAAAGGTAATAACAGGTCAATTATGTAATTTTTCTAGACTCTCTTATAGAATCCCAAGTCCATTACCAAACAACAAATTGGCTCAATTGGCCAAAATTATGGCTCTCTCTAGGACATGTGGGATTATTAAAAATAACTGTTTTTTGCTTTTCAAGTGGCTCACAACTATAGAATGCTACAGGGAAAAAGATTCTTAATCTCTTCATGCTAAGTTGTTTCAGTTGAGTCTGACTCTTTGGATCCTATGGACTGTAACCAGCCAGGCTCCTCTGTCCGTGGGATTCTCCAGGCAAAAATACTGGAATGGGTTGCCACGCCCTCCTCCAGGGCATCTTCCTGACCCAGGGATCAAACCCACATCCCTTGTGTCTCCTGCACTGGCAGGTAGGTTCTTTACCACTAGCGCCACCTGGGAAGCCCAACCTCTTCAGTCATATCAAAAATGAATAATAAACACACATATTACTAGATGTTTTGCAGCTCCCCAAATAAACTGCTGCGCTAAAACTAGAGCTCCACTTAGAGGAAATGTTTTGGCAGATCATACTAAACAGAATGCTCTGACTAATTCCCCTAGACAAGGGCCTCTGATAGAGAAGACAGACCAATGAATTGAACTCAAGAATTCCATCATTAATGGAAACATGGTAATCTTAGAAAAATGTATTCTCTCACAGTTTGGAAGCCGGAAGTCTAAAATCAAGGTGTTGGCAGGCCCATGCTCACCCTGTTGGCTCTGGGGGGGAATCTGTTTCTTGTCTCTGCAAGCTTCAGGTGACTGCTAGCATTCCTTGGCCTTCTTTGGCTAATAGCCACATCACTCCAATTCTTACCTCCGTGATTACATCACTTCCCCTCTCTGTTTGGTCGCCCTTATGTGTACATCTATTCTCCCCTTGTCTCTTCATTACAACAATACGTGATTATATTTAGGGTCCACCCAGACAATCCAGGATAAGCTCCTACTTTCCAGATCCTTAACTTAATCACATCGTTTGCCTTTATGATAACAGTCACAGGTTCTAGGGAGTATGGTGTGACTGTATCTTTTTTGGTGTCACCAATCAACCTACTATACCAATTTTATCCGTAACGACTATTTGTGTAAGTAATACCTAAATGAAGTGAAATATCCTTGATCTAGCAGTAGATTTTTAAAAATGCTTGGGGTGTAATAATGAATGTTTGTCATGACTATTCTTTTTTTAAAAAAGTACATAAAACTTCAGTAAAGTTAGTTGTGCCTCTTGTATAACTCCTGTAGTTTTTTAATATGTGGGAATCAGGCTTTTTGACATTAACCCAAAACAAGGTTAAATGTGCTATAGGGCTGTTGCATCCTTTCCAATTGCAGGACTCCCCAAACTCTCAGAAAACAATATCTGCTTATAAAGAGACTGAAAAAAATCGCATATTTCCTAGGAAACAGCCTTCTAAGGATAGTGAGCCCATTATCAGGAACTGAATAATTCAAAGTAATTATCAAAAATTTGTCTTTTACTTTGGCTGACATAATAAATATATAATTTATTACGGTATAATAAATAACATAGCCCAAGTTATTGGCAGACAATAAAACAATTTAAATTCTTTAGCCTGAGAAGTAATGGAAAATTTTAAAAGCCCTATATTAACTTTTGACCAACTAGCAACACTGTTAACAGCACCATTTCTGCTGTAGCTCCATTGGGTGGATGGTGTCCATTGAAGCAATTACAATTACTTGCATTGGACTTGATTTTGCAGCAGTGGATGCTACTTGAAGTGTTTTGGTAAAATTGCTAGTGCCATTAACTGTACATTTTCAACAACACTGAGAGAGAAGAAAAAGGTATAACACACGTATCTGCCTACTAAGCCCCATATACAAGACAATCATTCCTTCAGCAACTTACACCATGTGCTCGTAAAACACTAATCATGCTCTCAAGACATTCACAGTTTAGTAAGGGAGATAAGACAGACAAATAAAACACGACATAAGTTCCCATCCGAAGCTCTCACTACCTACCCATTTTCTTGTCTTTTTCACAAAATAAAGTCATTATACTTAAGAAAAAAAAAATGATAAAAGTTCCATGACAGCAGTCACTGAAAAGTGACCTTCTTATAGTTGGACTACAGTAACAATAAGACAAAATTTGCAGAAAACTTCAAATGCATTATTTAATTTGACCTCAAAACTTTATATTAAACATGAAAAATTGAAGCTTAAAGGAATAAGTGACATGCCTAATGATTCACCAAACAGGGAAATGATAAGTGACACCCAACTGTTCATGACAAATTCCAGGCAAAAATTCAGTCCTCATGCTAAGACTCCTTTCTTGGGTATATTATTTCCCACTATAGGTATCATGCTAGAATGAGGGTATTCATTATCAGTAAAGAATGAGATGGCAAGATTGCTCTGGAATGTATGTTAACAAACTATCTTCTTCACCAAGAAATCTTTTTATGCAAAGAAAAAACTGAACTAAATAGTGTGTTTAGTGATACAGCTGATACAAAGTATTCGGTTGTTCTGAATAACAACAACTAAAGACAAATAGGTGGGAACAGTAAGTTATAGAAAATATGAGAGAAAGCGAACTATGTTTCCTTTCAGTACCGTTCAGTCACTCACTCGTGTACAACTATTTGTGACCTCATGGACGGCAGCACACCAGGCTTCCCTGTCCTTCACCAACTCCCAGAGCTTGCTCAAACTGATGTTCATCAAGTAGGCAATGCCATCCAACCATCTCATCCTCTGTCATCCCCTTCTCCTCCTGCCTTCAATCTTTTCCAGCATCGGGGTCTTTTCAAATGAGTCAGTTCTTCACATCATGTGCCAAAGTATTGGGAGTTTCAGCTTCAGCATCAGTCCTTCCAATGAATATTCAGGACTGATTTCCTTTAGGATGGGCTGGTTGGATCTCCTTGCAGTCCAGGGGACTCTCAAGAGTCTTCTACAACACCACAGTTCAAAAGCATCAATTCTTTGGCACTCAGCTTTCTTTATACTCCAACTCTCACATCCATACTGGAAAATCCATAGCTTTGACTAGATGGACTGCTGTTGGCAAAGTAATGCCTCTGCTTTTTAATATGCTGCCTAGGCTGATCATAGTTTTTCTTCCAAGGAGCAAGCATCTTTTAATTTCATGGCTTCAGTCACCATCTGCAGTGATTTTGGAGCCCCAAAAAATAAAGTTTGTCTCTCTTTCCATTGTTTCCCCATCTATTTCCCATGAAGTGAT